>NC_060125.1:370398987-370704068 GCF_021461395.2 Schistocerca americana | reverse complement strand
TACCACAACAGATAAATGCAGACTTTGCAAACAACAAATAGAAACAGTAGATCACATCACAAGTGGATGTACAATACTAGCAAATACAGAATACCCCAGAAGACATGACAATGTAGCAAAAATAATACATCAACAGCTTGCCTTACAACATAAACTTATAAAACATGTTCCCACATACAAGTATGTACCAGAAAATGTACTGGAGAACGATGAATACAAATTATACTGGAACAGAACCATTATAACAAATAAAACAACACCACATAACAAACCTGACATCATACTCACCAATAAAAAGAAGAAATTAACACAACTAATCGAAATATCCATACCCAATACAACAAATATACAAAAGAAAACAGGAGAAAAAATTGAAAAATACATCCAGCTGGCTGAGGAAGTCAAGGACATGTGGCATCAGGATAAAGTTGACATTATACCAATTATACTATCAACTACAGGAGTCATACCACACAATATCCACCAGTACACCAATGCAATACAACTACACCCAAACTTATATATAGAACTACAGAAATCTGTAATTATTGATACATGTTCAATTACCCGAAAGTTCCTAAATGCAATATAACACATACCATACAGTTAAAAGGAAGTGACGCTTGATCAAGGGCCGCGTCACTTTCCATTTTTAACCAGACTTAACGTCTGAGAAAGTAAAGAAAGAATGAATAATAATAATCATCATCATCATCCTTGGTTCGGAATCGCCCTGAAGTTTACTCTACACTGGGTGATTCTCAAATAGATAACCGGCAACTGTAATACCAGATACAATGCTAGCTTTTTAGTGAAACAGCGCTATTCAGTATGGCCTTGTAGTTGAAACAAACTTTACTCCGCAAGTATATATCGCTCAAGTGCCCGTTACAAAGAAAGTGCCAGTATCTATCTCATGCCCCACTAGGTTGTTTCATTTTCTGTGAGTTTTATGTAAAAATGTTTCGTTTAACGTTGCTGATGATGTTTCTTATGCACAGTTCGTTGAGAAGTTAACTATTTAGTGAGCACGTGTGTTGGGAAGTTCACTATATACTGACCGCTCGCACCGGGCGGCATTGAAGTGGCTACATATGGAGTCTGCAACTGTTTCCTTATTGCAGCAGCACCAGCCGATGTCTCGATACCGAAAGCAATTAAGCAGCTTGAATATTAGATGTTTTCCTCACTCCTCGGTGACCTTGGTATTAACATTCTCAAATAACAATATTTGATTCATTCGTCGATTACTGAAAACTGTGGGACCAAACAGTAAGCTCTGTATCGTATAGACCGTTCCTCCACGGCTTCGAGAGAACAGGTTGTGTTAGTTTTGACACCATTGAACCTCGGTTCACTTCAGCGGTAGAATGAACGAGATGAATTAAATAAACGTGGTATTCCTATAGATCACAGTATAAAAGTTCGGTAACCTCTTTGGTTTGCGCTTCAATAGTTGGGAATTACAGTTGTTCCTTACAGTTTGAGGTACGTGTGCGAAATCTCGACAGCATCATATTGGAGGAGCTGCATGGCGTGTGGGTAGCCTAGCCTTGTCATACGTTGTGGGTGAGTAACTGTAATTCGAAGCTAGTTAATCTGCCTTCAGTACACTAAAGACTAATTGTTTCTTAGAAATGTATCTTCCTTAGAACATCGGCTTTTGATAGATGCATTTGACAATTACCACAACACCATTAAGTAAGAACTGTCTGTGCAGTAACTACATCAGTACGCTACTCTTGAGTTGCTTTTCAACGTGGTCCATTTACGTGGATCGGCTTTTAGTGAGTATATACGAGGTAAGATCGGAAAGTAACGCATTCGAATTTTACTACCAAAGATTTTAATTGGTAACAACAAAAACAAACCAAATGAACTTACATCATTCACCTAATTTCCTACATAGTCATCAACGTTCTCAACACATTTCTCCCATCGTGGTACTAGTTTCAATATGCCCACTTTGAAGAAGTCCGTTTCGTTGGTATGTAGCCGTCTGTGGACAACTGATTTCACTTCCGCATGCGTCACAATGATCAGGCCGGCCAGGAATTTGTTCATGGGCCCAAACAGCTTAAAGTCCGACGGTGCAAAGTCCAGACTTTGTGGTGGATGCTGTAATACCACCCAACCAAACCTGGCGTTTTTCTCTCGAACAGGAGCGGCAACATGGGGACGAGCATTGTCATGTAAAGTTTGACAACGTCACCATTAATGTTGAGGCGTTTGTCATAAAGGCGGTTTGCAAACTAACCACAGTTTTAATGCAGGCTACAGCACATACACTGGTCTCCTGTGCAGCATAGTCAATCAGTAACACATCATGCACATCCCAGAACACTGTCACAAGCATTTTCCTAACAGACTGAGTCACTTTTTTTAAAAAATTGATAGTGGGGAACCAGCATGTTTCCGCTCCATAGAGGCCTGTTTGGTTTCGGGCGTGTAGTTTTTGTTTTAGGCGCAAAAACGACTGGGGTAATACGCGCCCAAGTCAAAACTATAGACCACGAAGACATAGAGGAGTTGAAAAAGACTACACATCAATCCCAAACGACGTAAGAGAAGACAGCTAAAAACAGGGACGTGGAGAAATGTCTATAAAATACATCATAAAGAAACGGAGGTCCAGGACTAAAATTTAAATGGCCTTCGCCATATTGCTACGACGGATGAAAAGTAAAACACAGTCGACAGCTCGCGCGTCGTTCTCTAAAACGACCGATAACTCGGACGGCAATCCCAAGCGGGAACGTAAACGTTTAAAAAATGGGTATTCCGTCAGGAAATGGCGGTCAGTTAAAACTTGGGCGCAGTGTCCAAAAAGCGGTGGGGGAGCACAGATGGCGACGGCTAAGAAGGCAGTGCCCAATACACAACCTAGTTAAAATGCCCTCCTCCCGACGTGTAGTGGTACGCCTTCGGCTCATCACGAGGCACACGAGAAAGACAGGCCGCGGCGCGTACGTCACGAAGGTAGTCCTGAACTCGCTCGCTCGCTCAGCTCAGCAGAAAAAACGCGTTTCTAAACCTGTTAACTCGCAGCTGCGCGTGTAAGTACTAATGAGAATTGCTTCTTCCACTGGAATCTGCTATTATGAAGTCTTACTGATTAACAGTACTACAGAAAAATTTAATTTAAGATCAATACTCGATATAAATGTTATAACGTCTTGTTTATAGCAGATAGTCTCTTCTGCTTAACAATACTCATTACATGCTGGAAGTGGTGCCCTATGCAACTGATAGTCATTTGAGCATTATTTTATTTTATTGCCCGCCAGTACAGCTGTAACAAATTATAAATGGGCCCATGGACTTCCCATCATTATAGGAGTAATAACAATAAGATTCCATAATACCGGATTCCAGTAGAAGATTCAGTTTTTGTTTGTACGGTCACACCTAGTTACGACTTAAAAGGTGTAGAAACATAGTTTGTCTGCTGATTCGAGCGAGCGAGCGCAGGACTACCTTCGTGACGTATGCGCCGCGGCCTGTCTTTCTCGTAGGCCTCGGGCTCATCACCAATGAAGATTTTCTTCTTCCTCCTCCTGAATGTCAGGCTGTTCTGCAGTATAAAGCGTGAAGTAATCCATGCATGTCATCATTCGCTGCCCCGTTAGAGTTGTTCGTCTTTTGTCTTTCTGTGCTTCTCTTGCGCTTATAAGAACACACGTTTCACGCAATGTGCTGAATACTGTGGTACACACAGTGTCGAAAAGTGCCGACGGTATTCGACAACAACATTAGCACCACCATTGCAGAAACCGTAAACATACACCATATCAGCAAAAAAATGGTTCAAATGGCTCTGAGCCCTATGGGACTTAGCATCTGAGGTCATCAGTCCCCTAGAACTTAGGACTAATTAAACCTAACTAACCTAAGGACATCACACACATCCATGCCCAATGCAGGATTCGAACCTGCGACCGTAGCGGTCGCGCGGTTCCAGACTGAAGCGCCTAGAACCGCTCGGTCACACCGGCCTGCGGCCCATATCAGCACATCCTTTATTGATGTAGGTGTGTGGCATACCGGTTTCCGGTAACCTAAAGCCGCGTGAGCTTACAGCTTGCCAGTCAAATATTCACGGTGATATTTAAATAGAATACCAGTGACTTACGTCCAAAATGATAAACTATGATCTTGTAGGGTTGTGCGCCTCTATACTCTGATGGGTATTTTCTTATAACCTTTCCAGTAAGAGCTCGAAGGGACGTGAAAAGAGAACTCACTGCCAAATAGTCACATCTTGAACTAATGACAGGGAGTCAAACGATAATATATGCAGCAAAGTGACCGTTTACTGAAAGACCACCTTAAGAGATATTTCAGAAGCACAAACTTTTGTCGAAGAGAGAAGTTACATTGTGTACCACAAAAACGCGAAAGCTTAGGATAGGAATGTTGACGTCTAAGCAAATGAGCTATTGAAACCCGCTGAATATTAATAATCCAGAAACAGAAGCGTCACCGAATATCCAGTCAGTGCTTTCTAAGCAGTGCACGTAACTAGCAGCCTGGCACGGGAAATCGCATTCCTTTCTCTTTGGAAGTGCCTCGAGGGGCCATATTAAGTGTAAGGGCTAGAGAGTGAGAGGGGGGGGGGGGGGGGGGAGAGTCCTACATTTAGATCGTACTACATATGACGAACGCAGCATTTTTATCATTCGTGATTCAGCATATCAAGGTGACAACGTTGTCAGAGATAGAAGTGTGTGTTAATAGGTTATCGCTTCTCGCTTCTCGACATTTATTTGCAAGCACGTCACTAAGTTCTGGAAAAGTATGGCGTATGTTTCGACGTTGGGAGACCTCGGAAATGGAAGTGTTTTAGCTAGGTTGTATTTCTTCCAAGGTCTAACCACTTTAACATTTTTAAATATATGCTCACCAGGTTAAACTATTGGACCAACGTGAATGATTTGTAATCCTCACATACCGACTTTATGCTTGGAAGATTCGTGGCGGTATATTATAAAGCTAACAAAATATATAGATATCTAACTTAATCAGAAGACACGTTCCCATGGTCAAGAAGCAAACTTATTGTTCCATTAGGCACAAATGTGCAGCGATGCAGTAGGCTCCCGAAACTCTGCAGTGTTCACTAATTTTTATCGTCTGTTTGTTCTAAAATGTGTGTCATCCTGATCAGTGTCACTTTTGGGACATTATTTGTGGGATAAATTCATCATATAATTGTTGTTTTTAAATATTACAACATTTGATGCGAGCTTTTGACGTGCCCTGTAAACTCTTAGCTGTTTTTCAATCATGAGATTGTGGTAATCTCTCTCGCATTTTTGGGATATTGTGTGACAACAACGGTTAATTCTTCGGAACAGTGTGCTTTACGCAGTCATTAGAACCCGAATTTTTTATGTAGTTACCTACTACTTCTTTTTCTTCGCACCTACGCAACTGAGAAATGTAAATGTTCAGGAATTATGTTGCAAGAGACACATTTCAATTTATCGTCATATGTTTTTTACAAATACCAGTAGGTTGCTTTCTTAGAAAATCATCCGAATCCGACGTACTACAAAAGCTGGAGAAAGGAAGTAAATCATCTCAAAAAATCACGTTCTAGTGCAATAAAACGTGACTAATTTCACTTTTAGTTGGATTATGAAGGACGTACTTGGGCTTGGTTATCGAAGCCTTGAGATCTGTTTTCAGAATCAAAGCAGACACAACACTATGTGTAGCATTGTAGTATCCATTATTCTTTGAAATAAAGCCGTTCATGTGCTGTCGAGATTGGCAGCGGCGCACACAAAAGAGTAGCAAGTGTGTCCACCAAGAAAAGTTACCAAATAGTTGGTTCTTACAGAGTTCATAACTGTTGGCGTTCTTGATGCCTCAAGTTGCATCAAAATCATCGTCAAAATTAAGACCTAGGGCAACAATGGACGACGCTAAGATCCTTGATTGAGAAATTGTTCTGTGTCGAACGTGTGCAAAGCCGATCGGATGCTCAACGGAGTCCCGACTTAAGCAGCATACACGTTTGGTGACCCGTGCACATTGACCAGAAAATGAAATCACGTAAGATACAGATGCAAAATAACGCGAACTCCACAAGTGAGTTTCTTTTTGATACTTGCTCCCCAGTGACTGCTACGAAGATTCTTTGGTAGAAACTTCAAGTTCCTGGATATCGCGCGTTGCTACAGCTGTGCGGCAGGCAACATTTATCTGATATTAAGGAAAAACTATTTTTTCTGCCTGGAGGTTCTGAAAACTATGCAGCGGTATATAAGTAAATCACCACATGTGGAAGTTTCGTTGGTAATTTCACTGTTGGCAAATTCGACGGAGAAGATTCCTCAAAGCAATTATTGATTTCGTGCAATGTGTTGCAACGCAAAAAATCACTCGAAGTGCTGTAGAATAAGGGAACTCTTGTTAGTATTTGGATACTGCGGCTTACATGCTGAAGGCGGCAACTACGTAACGTATATTCTGGCCGCGTTTAATCCACTTCGCCTGTCTGGCGCACGCACTGTGAAGTATCACCGAAGAAGTGCGCGGCAGCTACGCAGAGGTAAATACAATAATTCCATACGCCCAGAAAGCTTTTCCGCCTTAGCGTGTCTGTCCTACAGTGGTGGGGGTATATGGACTAAAGCTATCCGCTTTTATAATGAAAGTTTTCAAGGCGTGAAATCTGGGACAGATAGATTTCCGAAAGAATAGTCCTTTTCAGTACAAGAGGCACAAAATGCTTTCAGTGAACTTCAGATCGAAAATTCTGTGGCGTACGGCCATAATACCTTCGGATTCCTTGCCAGAAGCATCAAGTCTATCGGGTTGCCTTTGCAGAAATCGTTAGAAATGGAGGTGATGTTTTGGTAAGAAATCCAGGCTAATCGACCTTCTCTACTATGTGGAATATCCTCAGTGGAGTGAAGCAGCAGCTCCAGCAGTCATCTGTCTACGAAAATGTCAGCTGCTAAAGCTTGCACCATCTACGTTCTGTAATGTGGAGAGATCAGTTTTCCTCCTACAAAAACCGTCTTTGGCGACGTTCTATGACTGCAGAAAATTTGAAGACGTACCTTGTTGTTCATTGCACTTCAGAATGAAGGGTAAGATAGTACCATGTAATTTCAGTGAAGATGAATATTTTAGCAGGCAGACGTCACCGAAAATATTTTTTTTACTAGCGCAGTATAGACTTTCAAACTAAGAAATTAAGTAATGTAAAAGATACTTTCTAAGGGACCTTTTCATGTTTCGTTTAAATACATATTGAGGTTATGATGCCATTCAGAAGTTGAGCTGAAATTGTTCAATGTTAAAGATCTGAGAAAATATTTTCGTTGTATTACAAATCTATTAGGTTGGTGCAAAAGTTCGTAGTGCTTTTGTTCTGCATGCTGGGATTCTCGTTGCTGTGAGTTTATTTATGGATTGTAATTTTTTTCTTTGTAGTTCATTGTTGCTATTTGAGATAGTGAGCGGAGCTATGGACGCTATAAAATGGAGTGCCAAGTGGAGAAACCGGAACATTTGCGACTGTTTTGAGTTCAGTAAAGGGGTGACAGCAGTGTAGGCAGTCAGAAACATCTGCGCCGTGTATGGAAAAAAATGCCATTGGACATAGCGCGGCAAGACAATGGTTTTCTCGTATTAAGGAGCATAGTTTTGCTATTAGTGACGCTCCACGTTCAGGAAGACCTTCGGGGTTTGATGAAATTCGTTTAAAAGCATTAATCCACAATGACCTACGTCATTGTACTTGGAGAGTTGGCATATGTTATTAATTGTGATCATTCCACCACCGAGCGACATTTGCATGCTATGAGGAAGGTTCAAAACTCGGTTATACGGGTACTACACGCTCTAAGCCAAAATCACAAAAATCAGTGTCCGCCTGCTTAGCTGAGTGGTAATGTGCTTGCTTACCATGCAGCGGGCTCGGGTTCCATTCCCGACCGGCTTGATTTTCTCCACCAGTGGACTGGGTGTTGTGTTGTCCTCATCACCGACGCGCAAGTAGCCTAGTTTTGCGTGTTGATACAACATAAAAATACAGTCTGTAATGGTTTAGTTGAGGATCGAAATTATTTTGTGATACTAGTATTCTACAGAAGAGATCACGTTTGTCTTAAATACGGAAAAAGCAGGTGTGACCTTACGTACACATGTGCCCCTGCAACAAATGGTGAAGTAGTTACACATTTTACCACTGCAATATTGGACTGTAGCTGTGCATTCTTTTCGAGTTATGCTTCGATATCGCCACGAGTTCAAAAGCTATTAAATTTTCTTCAGTGTCTCTCAGTTAATTTACTGGGGCCCTTACAGCAATTTTAGTTTCCATGATGAACACGAAATGCCTCTCACGAGTCCCCACACAAAATCGTCGTACGTTTGTCTATTCGTTCCAGGTTTACATCCAATTGCCTTTGTACTTAACAAACACCAGTAAATGTTTATTTAGTTCGTCGGAAAGCTGAAGACGACGTAGATTCATCTATGATTAACAACAGAATATAGTCTCATTCTCCGGTAGGGATGAAATTCGTCCAGTGCTTAAATTACGTATGGGTATTACACTGGGAGTCACTGGGCTGGCCCCCCAACTCAGTAACTTACGTATGATTTCCTGTATTTTAGCCATCGTCCAGCAGTAAACAGCCACTGAAGCAGTTGACCCGAAATTATCGACCTGATGAAGATCCGTGCGGTCTGCGTTACTATTTCCAGCGGCGTTCAATCCTTCGTCAGTCCTGCACTTAATCTGCCATGTATCGCAATTTTACACTTCGCCAGTGATGGTTATGTGTGGGAAAAGACAAAATGCGTGTTTCTATGTTTACTTCTAACTGTAGGTCGTATTATAACCGGCAAAATCAGTTCTAAGGTTGGAGTTTGTTTTGAACTGATACATAATTATTTATTGTTATTAAATCTAAATGGATATGAGAGTTGCGATGTATTTTTTGTAGAGGTTTCTCGTCTACCTTAAATGCAGGTTAGTTAGCGGGAGCAACAGAGAGTAGATCAGGCAATGAATGAATGAATAAACGTACGAGTTCGATTTAAGTGAAAACTTTCTTTATTATAATGCAAAGCAGAGTAGAAAAATTACAGATACCTAATTTTTCGACGTATCCCCATGAAGTGTAAAGCACCCAATCACCACTTCCAGAGTGCATGGATGTGTCTTGTTCGATTATGAAAACAGAGACTCGTCTACCGCGGTTCCCATCCCGTAATCGCTTCTGAAGTGCTCGCCTCCCAGAGCTTCGTTTAGCCGTACGAACACGACAGTCACCCTGGCCGAGATAGGGTAAGGTGGATGGTCAGACATTCAGATTTCGTATTTGTATCGTTTGTTCTGTTGAACGGACAGTATGAGGACGGGCATTATCGTGTTCCAACAGAACACCTGCAGTCGGATGCCCTCGCCGTTTATTTCTGATTGCAGAGCAAAGATAATTTCGTAGCTGATTTGAATATGAATTACAGGTCACTGTCAATCCTCATTTTCATGATCATGACGTTTACTGCCGATGATGGATCGCAGAATTTTTTTGCGTTTAGCGAAGAGCTATGACGCCATTCCGTGCTAGATTTCTTCGTTTCAGGTTGGTGATATTGTATCCAGGTTACATCTGTAACGATTCTGCCGAGATAACTATTACCTTCTACCTGGAGTCGACGCAGAACTTCCTCACAGCAATCCACGCGACAACCTCTCAGTTCAGCAGCCAACTGACGTATTTTCATCTTGCGGATAATTTATTGAATCGCAGCACATAAAGAGCAATATTATGTGCTGAACCAACACTAATATCGAAAACACTGGCTATTTCGTTTACGTTAATACGCCGGTTTTCCTTCACAATCTCTTCCACGGAGGCAACGTGTTCGTCATTATGTGGTGCTGGCCGAGCATGTAGCGTCTTCGCCGGCCGAAGTGGCCGTGCGGTTAAAGGCGCTGCAGTCTGGAACCGCAAGACCGCTACGGTCGCAGGTTCGAATCCTGCCTCGGGCATGGATGTTTGTGATGTCCTTAGGTTAGTTAGGTTTAACTAGTTCTAAGTTCTAGGGGACTAATGACCTCAGCAGTTGAGTCCCATAGTGCTCAGAGCCATTTGAACCATTTTTTGTAGCGTCTTCCATAAAAGCTGCGCCTCTTTTAAACTGTCGCACCACTGGTACACTTACTGCAGGGACGCACACAAATCACGGTTCTATGCTTTCAAGTTAGGGTCCATTTCCACAGGTCAACAGCTTCACCACTGCTCCAACACGTTGGGAGTCGACAATGGGGCGGCCATATTTTCACTGACATAATACCTTCCTTTTCCGTGAATCAACAACAGGCTGCCAAATGTTGGTTATTTGTCGAAACATTGGTGCCAAATCGATACTACCACTTATAGAATTATTTTTGTAGTTTTAAGGTTTTCATTTGGAACATTCTCGTACACCGTTCGTAAGACTGAGAGTTTTTTGCAATATGTTTAACCTGTGAAGTACTTCCCTTGGTGAATTCCCTGGATTAACTTACTGTTAATCGAAAAGAGTGACCTGTGTATTTCTCGTAACCTTTCATGTGATACGTGGTTGTAAGGATCTGAGAAAGAGCGAAGATGTACAACAGAGAGGCAGCGCCAGTAAATATACACAGAATGAATGAGGGAGTGACGCTAATTTTTTCAGCTCTTGGAAAGTAAAAGTTTGTGCATATCGAACTGTTACGACTTCAGGAAAAGACTGAATCAAAAGTTTCGCATTATCGTCGCATTTCAACCGGCTGGAGAAGTTCGCAGTCTCTGATAGCGTGAAGAAGCTACGTGACCGTGACTATCCATGACATTAAATCCTCCGTATTCTTGATTTAGTTTCCTTATTGATGCTGCCAGGATCCTTTTGCGCATATGGGTTTTATTTTCCTGTGACTCTGAAAGGTAGGAAGTCGATGAGCCTGTCATTTTGTTGATAAACCGATGAACTGTGGTCTTTGGCAATCATTTTTTTTTTTTTTTTTTTTTTTTTTTTTTTTTTTGAGTGCCTCAGTCTCTTCCTCTTAGAACGTGATGTTACCTGATGAGGTTGCGGAGACGAGCTTACGCAAACGCCGTTCCGTATGCTTTGGTGAAAACTCCGTTCAGATTTACCTATCTTCGCCGCTGACGTTTGGAGAATGCGATGTGCGCATGACTTCACCTCTGAACAGGTGCCACGCGTGGGAAACGTCGCTGTCGGACCTTACGAAAATGTCGGTCACGTTGCTATCGAAGCTTCGTTTCCTGTTGGCTGTGTCTGAGAAATCCATGACCAACAAGAGCAGGTGCTCGTAGCGCATCTGTGTCTCTGAAGTTGAACGTAATCGTATTTATTTACACAAGCTCGTTGGAAAGTGAATTTTTATTTGACGGAATCGTAACAAGTAAATTCGCTGTGTTGAAAAAGCACGGATTCTTCCGCGCTCCAACGAGTAAAGAATGGTTGTAGTGGAGATTTATATATACTCTACAGAGTGGCTGGGGTCACAAGAAGTTAAATGGATTGCGTTACTTTCGCACGAGTGTCAACGCCATGCACGTACCTGTGAAGCTTGTAGCAAAGGATGTCAACATCGAAACTAAACGAATATTTAATATTTGCGTATAAGAACTCTCGGCAAGCAGCTCAGAGTTAACCAGAAGTAGATTCTTGTTTTGCTTCACCTTTATCCAGCAGTCTTTCGGGGTGGCGTTATGCAATCCCGAGTAAGTTTTTGAGCTATGTTAGGGTGACGAAACATGCCTGAATTTCTACCAATCTGATCTCGAGCAAGAATGGAAATAACGGAATTCCATTTGCGAAAGTGCTCCAATAATGGCGACGGCTGCCCATCGCCTGTAAAAGCCAAGGGTATAAACTTTCAGGATGCGTACGGTGTGCTATTCCTGTATTTTCGTGGTAGAGAACAGCTTAGTGAAATGTCCGTGTTTCAATATTTCATATTTTGTGTGACAAATGAAGCGTTTAAAAAGTAGCAAATTTAACTTAAAAAATAGTCTTGCACCCGATCCACATACCCTCCAATATGCTTGCAGTTCCTAACAGCAAAATTGTTGGATTTTGCTACGAACGGTTACATCATTTATAATATTCTTCCTCTTTGGATCAATACTACAGTTTCTTTCTTATACGCAAATTGTTAGAAATGTATGAGGTGAGAAAACTCAAGTTTAAGAGAGAGATCATGGTTGAAGGAAATTGTATTTTAGAGTTTGAGAGCTAATTCGTATTTTGAAAATCTGCAATAAGCTAGGAAAGTATAGGGTGATACTACTGTTCGAAAGGCAGGTTGTATGGAAATAAACTAAATTTTAGTCAGAAAAGTTTGTTTCGAAGGCACCGACCTCTCTAGATCCCCACTTATCCTTTTGATTATTAGTTGTTAAAATACCAGTTTTTCTTAAAGAGTAGGGTGAGACGAAAGTGACAGTTCAGTTGAACTACATAAATTATTGAGAATGGAGACAGAGAGCGAGAGAGAGAGAGAGAGAGCGCGCGCGAGAGAGAGAGAGAGCGCGCGCGCGAGAGAGAGAGAGAGAGAGAGAGAGAGAGGAGAGAGAGGAGAGAGAGAGAGAGAGAGCGCGCGCGCGCGAGAGAGAGAGAGAGAGAGAGAGCGCGCGCGCGCGCGCGCGCGCGCGCGCGCGCGCGAGAGAGAGAGAGAGAGAGAGAGAGAGAGAGAGAGAGAGAGAGGGGGGGGGGGGGGGCGAGCGGTGGGAGGGAATATCTAACCTTGTGAAGTATGGTAATTGTAGCCCATCAGAGATTCAATAACTGTATTACACAGCCGAAACAAGTATAATGCGGATAGGAAAGATAGCGAGAAGATATCAGTGAAAAACAAACTAATGAGGTGAGCAACTCTGTTATCTGAGAGTACGCAGTAAAATACACCCAAACCAAAAATCAGTCTTAATAAAAGGACCTGGAGAAAGCAGAGTTACCTCAGGTCAGTTGCACAAGTATGAAAGAATCTTGCTGAGAAAGTAAACAGTAGTTAAGCAGAGATTAAATTACTGTGGTTGTTGCTTCGGTCATGCCCGACGACTGGTTTGATGCAGTTCTCCACGCTAGTTTACGCTGTAAAAGCTTCTTCACTCTGCGTAACGAAATCTACTTGAACTTGCTTACTGCAGTCAGAGCTTCGTCTCCCTATACAGTTTCAAAACCCTGTCCTACCCCCCTCCCCCCAGTATACATATACATACGCTTCGGTCTATTACCAAACTGACGATTCCTTGATGATTTAGGATGCGCTCTATGAGCCGTATCCTTCCTTCAGTCACGTTGAGCCACAAATTTATCTCTCGCCAGTTACAGTGATTAGCACTTCGTTAGTAATCCGATCTACCCATTTAATCTTCAGCACTCTTCTGTAGCACCACATTTCAAGACTTCTATTCCCTTCTCGTCTCAAGTTCTTATCGTCCACGACTCACATTCAAGCCTACATTCCATACAGATACCTTCAGCAATGACTTCATGACCTAAAAATTTATATTAGATGTTAACAAACCCCTCTTTTTTCAGAAACACTATTCTTTCTATTGCCAGTCTGAATTTTATATCCCCTCTGCTTCGGCAACCAACTGTTGTTTTGCTGCCCAAGTAGCAGGACGTGTCTACTATTTTATGAGGCATTTCCTAATCTCATTCCTTCAGCGTCCCTGATTTAATTCGACTACATTCCATTATCCTTGTTTCCCTCCTGTTTATATTGATCATATAATCTCTTTTTAAGAAATGAACCCATTTCATGCAACCGATCTAAGTTACCTGGCGTCGCCCACAGAATTACAATGTCATCGGCAAAACTCCATTTGTTTTATTTCTTCTCCCTGAATTTTAATTCCATTTCCAAGTAGCCCCATGGTTTCCTTTCCTACTTGCTCAGTGTACAGAATATCATCTCACTCCCTTCTCAACTACTGCTTCCCTTTCGTGCCCTTCGACTCTTATAACTGTCGTCTGGTTTATGTGTAAGTTATAGATAACGTTTCTCTCATCGTGTAAGTATTTGATCCCTGATGTCTTCAGAATTTCAAAGATATTGTCGAAAGCGTTCTCTAAATCTAGAAATGCTCTAATCGTTTGCCTTTCTGCAGCATAATGTAAGTGGTAGTGTCGGTATTGCCCCTCGTCTTCCTACATTCTCCGGCTGCAAAACAGATCTTACCTGAGCTTCGATTCTTTGTTTTTCCATTGTTTTGTAAATACTTCATGTCAGTATTTTGGAAATTAAATTGTTTTGTTTATTTATGTAACCCTATCACTTAAACCGGACCAGGATTTCATACATATAGTATTATTTTTACATCATTGTTATTTAGCCCTAGAACAGTAAAGGGGAGGGGAGAAAGTTACGCTGCTACTAACCTATCGTCAAGTTCACCAATCCAAATTTTATCCAGTAGAAGTTGTAGGTTATGCATTAGTTAATTACTACTACTACTGTATTAGATCTCCAGTAGTATGTTACATACGAAATTAAGTACAAAATGTAACGTTCAATACCTTGCTGCAGTCGTAAATTTTACTAGGGTTTGGTAATCTGGGGCTAAGAAATATCGGTGGCAGATACAAATTTTTAAAAGTGCACAAAATTGATATTTTCTGATACAGCGAGTTCTGAGGAAGGGAAGTTTAAGTAGACTGCACCAGTTAAGAGCGCTGTGAATGAGGAAGATCGGCTTGGGAAAGAGAATGTAAGGGGGTAACGATTGCTTACAGTTATGTTAATAAAAATTACTGATTACCATTTCATCACTAGAGAGTTAAATGAAAAATTTTAGCTACTGACCCTGAGCACCATAAGTGGATGGCATAATTCTCACCTCAGATTTAAGATTCTAATATGCCGTGAGATTTTGTGAGATGTTTCACTGCTCGTGAGAAAGGAGTTTTCCTACGTTAAGAGCAGACCAGTTCTCATAGATGCTGGCGACCAGCCCATATGTTTCAGGTTTTACTGACGCACAGGCGGTGGCCGGCTCCGCGACTAGCGCGGCATTTTATCTGCCCCATCAGGGCGTAGCGGAAGCGGCGCGCGCAAACCTTGTCCCGTCCTTTCACTTTCCGCATCACGCTCGCCGCGCCACGCCACGCTGCGGCTCAGTGAGGCAACGTGGCCCGTTCCTGTTTCTCACGTCTCTATACCCTTTTAATTTCGAAAGTTCCCGCAAGAACAGTCTCTCCCTCTTGTAGACTAAGCACTTGAGGACAGGTTGTGTTATGGTGGCTTAGTACGGTCAGACCAGCACCACCTGCATTACATAATAAAGACCAGAATTGATACGCCGTCTACAGACTGTTAAACAGCTGGTGTTATACACGTGTAGAAATTACAGTGGGGGATAAAATTTCGTTGTAGCACGGGTCCCCATATCCTCGGTATATTATTTGAATGTACTTATTTCCGCACATAGCTCGGTGTCTTTCCTTTTTTTTTTTGCAATTTGTTGTTATTTAGACGTAGATATTACTATCAGGCAGGTAGATAAAGGACTCAGTTTCGAGCGTCCTGACGGCCAACCATTATCAGTCCACCTTGACCCGTCCACATCTCCCTGGATGTTTATGGAGTTAGCCACTGGCGCGAATAGGAGTATGTGATGGGGCGCCCTAAAATTTCTTTTTCGTGAATGACTAGCTGAAATTTTTCAAGAACTAAAATTAGGTACCCTCGGCATTTCAGGCGGGAAGGCGGATGTACGCAGAAGACCAATCAAACCAATATGATGAAAACAGCCGATGTGCTTATATGTTGCGAATATATGATGAGAGGACTTACCTCGTACCTAATGTGTCTGTTTCCACAATTGCAAGTAGCTCCCCTGGTGTGTTTCGTCGACGACAATTACGTCGTTTAAAAAGGTAGTACGGAGTCCCCTCTCGAACCTGTTCACGTATGGAATACCTGCATACTTACAGCGCTACGCTTGAGTGTGATAACGTGGCAAAATGTTTTCATTCCTGATACAATGTCATAAAAAAGTCAAACGAAAAAGTAGAGAAACATAGTGGAAATGAGTGTCTTAAGCACTGTACATTTCGTGTTTTATAGAATTGGCCCAGATATTACATGTTCTGTATTCTATCTGCTAATGCTATCCAGTGTTGAGGCGTCGCTTGACTTCCCGCGTTACACACACACACACACACACACACACACACACTCACTCACTCTAGATAAGACGCTACAATATGTGAGGTGGGAGGTACACTATGTGATCAAAAGTATCCGGACACCCCCAGAAACATATGTTTATTACGTGCATTGTGCTGCTACCTTCTGCCGGATACTCCGTATCAGTGATCGCAATAGTCATTAGGCATCGTGAGAGAGCAGAATTGGGCGCTCTGCAGAACCCACGGACTTCGAACGTGATCAGATGATTGGCTGTCACTTTTGCCATACGTCTGTACGCGAGATTTCCACTCCTAAACATTCGTAGGTCCACTGCTTCCGATGTGATAGTGAAGTGGCAACGTGGAGGGACTCCTTCAGCTCCAAAACGTACAGGCCGACTTCGTCTGTTGACTGACAGACACTGCCGACAGTTGAAGAGGGTCCTAATGGGTAATAGGCACACATCTATCCAGACCATCACACAACAATTCCAAACAGCATCAGGATTGACTGCAAGTACTATGACAGTCAGGCGGGAGCGGCTGCTCTTAAGCCACACGTCAAGCCGGTAAATGCCAAACGACGCCTTGCTTGGTGTAAGGAGCATAAACATTGGACGATTGAATAGTGGAAAAACGTTGTGTGGAGTGACGAATCACAGTACACAATGTGGCGGTCCGATGGCAGGGGGTGGGTATGGCGAATGCCTGATGAACGTTACCTGTCAGCATGTGTAGTGCTAACAGTAAAATTCGGAGGCGGTGGTGTTGTGGTGTGGCCGTGTTTTTCATTGTGGGGCTTGCACCCCTTATTTTGCGTGACACTGTCGCAGCTATGCCTACATTGATGCTTTAAGTACTTTCTTGCTTCCCACTGTTGAAGAGCAATTCGGGGATGGCGATTGCACCTTTCAACACGATCGAGCACCTGTTCATAATGCACGGCCTGGCGGAGTGGTAACGACACTAACATCCCTGTAATGAACTGGCCTGCACAGAGTCCTGACCTGAATCCTACGGATCACCTTTGGGATGTTTCGGAACGCCGACTTCGTGACAGAACTCACCGACCGACATCGACATCTCTCCTCAGTGCAGTACTCCGTGAGGAATGGGCTGCTATTCCCCAAGAAATCTTCCAGCACCTTACTGAACGTATGCCTGCGAGAGTTGAAGCTGTCATCAAGGGTAAGGGTGGGCCAACACCATATTGAATTCCAACATTACCGACGGAGAGAGTCACGAACTTGTACGTCATTTTCAGCCAGGTGTCCGGATACTTTTTATCGCATAGTGTATTTGAAGCTGTCCTCACCTCAAAGATTGGTCAGAACACCACACTACTTTACTAGCAACTTCCTATTGGAAGGTGGTATGCCCTTGCGTTGCCTACGACCTTTGAACTGACTGACAGACCATAGTTTAACGTTGGCCACCAAACGCGTCACGTCTTGGCATTTTTCACATGTGCGAATCATTGCCAGGGTAGACGATAGCTTACAAAGAAATCTTAGGACCGATAAGAAAGATGCTTTGATCTTTCTGATTTTTAGTCGTATACCTTACTAAGCCATCTACTTCTTCTTACGCTTTGGTGCAGAAAATATTATTTTGCGCCCTGCGTCGTGGTATGTTCTCCGGACATATAGACTAGCAATATTCTTCGAAATGAATCTTCATTTGAACTCTGGTATCACCTGTCAACAGAATGAAGCAAGCATTTTTAGAAAATTCCTGTAGATTTTGTTGTCTACCGCAGGTGCATCTCACCGAAACATTCCTATTCTGTATATATACTACAGTCGAATTCTGCTTGGTGAACAAACACGAAGTAAACAGGCGAATGGGGCGTTGATACACTGTTCTTTGACCTGGTTTTTACCTAGAGTAGCGCGCTGCCACGTTAGAACCAAGTCTCTGGTTTGTGCTCTGTTTCAAGTGTGCACTCTCCACGTTAAGATCGCCAGATGGTACCTGTAGATCCCGGTAGCGTAGCAGTGTACTGCCTACCAACACGAGAAAAATATTGTGACTATATCAGCCGCAGCAGCTGCACCCCCGTTGCACAGTGAGGGCTCTCCTAAGCTCAAACTGCGTATGAAATGTTTATCAGAAGAGTGTCGTTTTCTTTGAGGTTAGACTGGAGCTTCCCAATTTTTACAGCGCTATGGCATGTTACAGCTGCGGTTGTGGATTTAAATAAAGTATACAATTTCTTTGTACGGTATACTGTCCCTATTTGCATCCTATCTAGTTGCTACAATCATGTAGTATTTTATTTCTTCACACCTATGATACTCCAATTCCCATCCTGTTCGTATTAAAAAATACACTACGAGTATTAACTCGGTGGTCCAACATCCATAGGCCAATGTATGCAAAAGAACGGAATTATAATAGAAGTGACCTACAGAAGAGCACATTAGAATCGCTCTGTGGTGTAGCTATATATACAGATGCGAATCTTTACCACATGCCAGCGTTACCTCAGAAAATTTGCTGTTGCTGCTCTTAGTTTTTGTAGTAATGTTCAACAGTGTTAAATATGGTTACTACTAGCGTGGATAGTAATTTCTTTACATGTTACGTTATCTTCTGCGCACTGCTGTGGTAGACCTTACGTTAGAGGCGCCGCAGAAACGGGTTCCTGGTTCGTGTCCAGAACTGGACGCTGCCGCATTTACATCTCAGTTGGCAGTCGTCCTAAGTACGACCTGTGAGCGCGAATTTGAGGCACTTCTGTCTTGTACGAGAACATCGCAGCTTAGTCTATGTAATCCGATTTTTGGTTAGTCCTGCAGTATTTGATAACTACATTTGTGGGAAGTATTTAAATTAAATTTCTATTGAATTCCTTTATTATGTGTCTAATCTTTTACTAAAATAGTATTATGTTTCGCTTAATATATATATATATATATATATATATATATATATATATATATATATATATATATTCGTTTAGTCGGTTCAGACTCTTCGTGACCCAATGAACCAAATCACGCCACTTTTTCCTGTCTTGGACTTTCTCCCGTTGACCTTCCAGGTTGGAACACATTGCTTCTGTGATGCCATCTATCCATCTCATCCTCTGACGTCCTCTTCTGCTAGTTCCTTCTATATGTTCATAGATAATCGCAAATGTTTTTAAATCTGGAAAGTCATCTTTCACCATAAATATGTTTGTAGAACAATGTAATAATCCACCTAATTGTAAATTTTATGAGAAGCTTGATTTAAAAAGGAACAGTTTTCGCTAGGTATATCTTTCATTTTTCTTGTAATTTTGTGGGGTGGAATAGCCATACCCAGCGCCTTGGTCATTTTAGGTGCATTTTAGTCGATTTTCTCAAACCCTTTGACGTTAAGCAGCCTTCCAAATCATCACTGTCGATACGAAAATTGATTTTAAATCTTGTATCTGTGATAATATTGAGCTTCAACTTATGTCCAATAGGCGCAGACCTCAGCACATCGTATTCGTAACCGGGAAAAGCGGTATTAGGGTGTTCGTTCTACCACCCAGATACATTTTTTCCGTGGTTTCCACAAGTCGATCGAGGCGAATGTCGGGAGACAGCCGATTCCCGTCTTTGTCACAGATTGTGCTCCGTCTCTAATGATTTCGCGGGTGACGAGATTTTGAACTCTAATCTTCCTTTCTTTGAATCAGTGACGTAGGGCGAACTAAAGTTGTATACAAAATTTAGTTTAAGTCTATTTATCGTTTGAGATAACCAGAAAGATTTGTTGCGATTTCGTAGACATGCTATGGTCAAGGACTGTACCACGTAGTGTAGGTTGTAAGTGTTGCAGCTTCATTGAATCTAGCTGGGTCGGTATGTTTCATTCAATCGCAGCATTCATTTCTTGATGTTCATCACGCATGCAGATACATTCGCCGAGGAAAAGCATTGTCAAACATTTCGGTTAGGAAAAAACACTGCCTTACCTCTCCGCAGCACCTGCACCCAGAGGACTGCCACGGAGATGACGTGGTGGATTGGTGACACATCTCCCCTACCTCTACAGCTAGGCGGACGTAGTGACTCAGAGGCGAGGGCAACTTGCTATGCTCCTACCGCTCAACATATGCCTTGCAAGCTGCTGAACACCAGTATACAGTTAAGAAAATAATAACACGGCGAGAGCGATTTTCTAGCCTGAAAATAAATTGCAACTGCGCCCATCAGGGCTAGGTACAGTTTGCCCTTTCTACGTTTCCTCTAGTTTTCCGGACAGAAAGGGCGAGTGACATACTGCAGTAAACAGTCTCAGGCTCTCAGCTCGTCATGTTGTGTCGTGTAGCATCAACGTAAGCATCACAGTCAACGTTGCTGTCGTGTTTTATTAGGGGCAATCAAATGAAAACCAGACATCAACCACAACGGGATCATTGGATGATTCCATTCAAAAGTAATCATTACACGCGGTAAGGCTTTTATCCCCCTGGGAGACGAAATAACCAAGCCGGCCGATGTGGCCGAGCGGTTCTAGGCGCTTCACTCTGCATCCGCGCGACCGCTACGGTCGCAGGTTCGAATCCTGCCTCGGGCATGGATGTGTTACGTTAGTTAGGTTTAAGTAGTTCTAAGTTCTAGGGGACTGATGACCTTAGAAGTTAAGTCCCATAGTGCTCAGAGCCATTTGAACCATTTTTGAAATAATTAATTCCTGTTTCGTAGAACGCGGTCGGCCACCGACGGATCCTTAACCGCTCGCAATCTTGTACTTCCTCGTCAGACTGAAACGGCGTCTACGAGTATCTTTCTTCAGGTGGCCAAAGATGTGATAATTACACGATGAAGTATCCGGACCGTACCGAAAATGTTGCAGCGTTTCCCGATCAAATAGCCAAAGTGTGGCCATCGTCCGATTCGTAGTGTGGGAGGGGGCTTTGTCGTGCAGTCTTGTAAAATACGTTCCACAAACTGTAGAACGCATAGGAATAACCACCAATTTTTTCATCGACTTTAGGGTCGTTACTGAACGCAAGAAGGTTCGATGTAACGGCTGTTGTTGAGAACCGGTTTGCCAGCTTAGCTGTCGCCGCAATAAAAGTCGCACTTTCAATTACTGTTAAGTTTACAAGAATGCATTCGGGGCTGAAGAGAACCACGAACGGCGTTTTGCCACCATTGACGCTGCTGCGCTACGGTCGCAGTTTCGAATTCTGCCTCGGCATGGATGTGTGTGATGTCCTTAGGTTAGTTAGGTTTAAGTAGTTCTAAGTCTAGGGGACTGATGACCTCAGATGTTAAGTCTCATGGTGCTTAGAGCCATTTTGAGCCACCATTGATGAGATAAAAATCAGAATCACTGAAGGAGTTGAACATAAAGAAAGAGCTTCCAAGATTAGAAAAGCTCTGGCGTAAGTGTATTATATCTGAGAGGGAGTTCTTCGAGGGGGACAAAGTTGATGTTGATGAATAACTAAAGACTCTTTAAGGAAAACAAAAATTCCCGTTACTTTTTGATCACACCTCGTCTAGATGTGTTAATTGGGAGTTGGGTTTTCAACATGAAAATAAGGGTAATCGAAATCGTGGTCGCTGTCATCACTGCTGTATGTGTGTGCTGCTAGTGATTCCATTCCATATTGAGAAATTCGTAAAAACTGAATTGGAACTGTGGAAACGGCGCTAAAACTAGTGCTACGGCGTTGGTAACCGGCTGAACCAGCGAGAGTGCGGTACTCCTAATCTTCAGTGCCGCGCATTTCAGCAGGCGCTCGTGGGGCAGGTTTGCGGCCTATAATTACCCTCGCGTCCTATATCTGGCGGAGGCAGCCGGCGGACGGCCGCTGAGCCCCCGCACACGCTCCGCAGCGCTCTCTCTCTCTCTCTCTCTCTCTCTCTCTCTCTCTCTCTCTCTCTCTCTCTCTGTGTGTGTCTCTCTCTGTGTGTGTGTGTGTGTGTGTGTGTGTGTGTGTGTGTGTGTGTGTGGGGGGGGGGGGGGGGGGGGCTGTCGAAAAGGGTCTTAGACTGTTTCCTGAAATCGTCATAAATCGTTAAATACGTCATTTTGTGCTCGTAACATGCCATATTTCCTCTTGAATTTCAGTTTTTTTTTTTTTAAGTGGAGGTGGATTTCAAATAATTTGAATTTTTTTCGGTCTTCGCCCTTCAGGCAGTTTCCATAGCGACTAATGGCCCTTGGTTTCGGCGTCATTCCTGTATAACCAGTTTCGTCACCAGTTGTTGTTCGTTGGCGACTTCATTCAGCAGTTTCCTGAGCGATGAGCGATGTTTATGCGAGGTCGTTTTTGCCGAAACTCAACAATTTCGGAACAAACTTTGCTTCTACACGTTTCATGCCCAAAATATCCCAAAAAATTGCTTGGCCTGAGCTGAAGGATATGCCGTCATCATCAGGAACCTCTCTGATGGCGATACGCCGTTTTTCCAGAACCATTTCCTTTCCTTCTTCCACACTGTCGTCGGTAATTGATGTACTAAGACGTCCGGGGCGGTCGTCGTCTTCAACGTCTTCTCGATCCTCTGTGAAACATTTATATCTCTCGTAAACCCTTGTCTTACTCATAGGGGATGGGCCAAAAGCCACATTCAGCATTTCGAATGCGGCGCTGCCACTTTATTCCATTTTTCAGTTTAAATTCACCGAGCACTCGAAAACATGTGTAACCTTTTCGGCTGTCCACAATAAACTAAATATTCAAAGCAGCTGAAAATGCAGACATACGTCAGGAACATTTGTACCACAAGATAAAAAAAGTTTTCGATATCTAATGTATAAAGCCCACGAAATTAAAAAATTCCCGTTACTGTTTGATCACACTGCGCACGTCAATAAAAACTCGTGCAATATGGTTTTTGAGTGTTCCAAAGAATTAGGACCTGCTTAAAACGTGGTTGCACTATACGGACGAAATGCCACCACGTCGATACATCAATTCCCAAACTTAAGACTGTCTTGCACTCTGAAGATAACATTAATTTACCTTGGAGATATGCTTTCCAACTGTCGCAAGGAAGGACAGCGTCATTCAACGAAATGAAACGCGCAGTGAAAATAGGGAGAAAAGACTGTAGTTACATCCATCCTTATCCGCACGCTTTGGTAACTCAGTAGTCAGTGCGGTGGACTGTTATGCTATTAAAACAGTTATCTATTAGTAGCTGGCTCAAATCCAATCCAAAAGGAAATTTTAACTTACTAATGAACGGCTCAGCAGTCCTCACATATGAAAGCAAAATCACTTTTACATATCTTCATCACATCAATGAGAATCTAATACTGGCGCGTTTTCCCTGCCGTTTACAAGCGCTTGCATTTGCAATAGCTGTTCATACACATCACCTTCGAGATGAGTCCTAGCTAATGTGACCACACACTTTTTACTGGTTTGGAAACAGTCCTTTTTTTCTTCTTCGTACCGTCTGAGGTATTTATTGTTTAAATTTCATCATCTTACATAAAAATGAAATAAATCTGCTTCAAACACTGACGTTAGTTCCCATTCACAAACATTCCAGCCCTTACGTTTATGTTGCCTGCGTGTTGTACATGCTTTTCCACGTACAAGACCTCTTCGCCGTACGCTCCCTTAGTTGAGTGGTCAGCGCATCTGACAGTTTTGTTGCGGGCAAGGGTTCGACTCCGGGCCGGGTCGGAGATTTTATCTGATTGGGACTGGGTGTTGTCCTAATCATCATTTCACCATCATCGACATTCAAGTCACCGAATGTGTCGTCAACTGAAAAGACTTGCAACTCGGCGGCCGACCTTTTCCAGGTGGGGACTCCGGGCCATTAGTACCATTCCACCTCATCGCCATACACCTCGTTGTACTATGTGCATGTGGTAGTATGTTCACCACTAGCAATATTTTGCAACAGACTGAATTGTGTGTTTACAAATTAAATGCATTTATCATCAGTTGGCCATTTCTCCAATTAAAATTGTCAAGCCGTGTATAATACATCCCATCATCGAAACAAGTACCACAATGAGCTCTTGCTAACGCTGATATCGTGTTTCTAGCAACACTTAAACTTTGATGACATTGTTTACGTTTACGTTGTGGCCAGAATTTGAATCTGGAACTTTCTGACCCGTAGTGAGACGCGGTACCCATTGCGCCACAGAGCATAGTACCTTGCATTACCTCCGCTGATTTGTCTCGTATACAAGGAAATCAGCCCTAAGATTAGCCATGAATTTTGTTGCGCTTTGGGTCGTAATTCATGAGTACAGGACAATGAACGATGGTATATTGTACAAGTTGAGCTCATCTTACTTTCTGCAAGTGTATTTCACATGAATGTGATAGTCGACAATCAACATATACTGACCAATTTTGACCTAATTTAATGATTATGCGTGGAGCGGGGAAAAGAATGCCCAGTCTTACACGTATCTCCGCACTAAATGGGTGGAGTGTGAACGTATCGTCTTTCGGAAGGTTTCCACTGTCATCGTTCACAAAATTCCTTTCCATTGTTACGTACAATTTGTAAATGCGTTTTCCATCGCTAAATAGCTTAATTGTTAGCAGAGAGAGCACAGAGAAACCTTGTAAGTTCGGCTATGACTCCTATAACACGTGTCAAGTTTTGTCTTCCTCCTAATATTTGATGTTACCACAGCTTCAGCTAGTAACAGAGCGTTTTCGATCACGCGACCAAATCTTGAAATTCGATGATTTTTCGTGACAGTATTAACCGAAAATGTTATTTGAATGTTACAATCACTCAGAATAACAACAATCCGAACCATAGTTTTGAACTAAGAAAATAGCGTATTGTAGACATCAACAAATAGTGTGCTTCATTGTCTTCTGAATTACCTTTGGATACTGGATTAAAAGAATTAAAAAACCGTAATTAGAATCATTGTCCTTCCCCCCACTTCCACCACAACCCCCTTTCCCGCTTGGGTGGATGTTTAGGTTGATTGGTTGATTTGGGGGAGGGAACCAGACAGCGAGGTCACTGGTGCCATCGGATTAGGGAAGGATGAGGAAGTAAGTCGGCCGTGCCCTTTCAAAGGAACCATCCCGGCATTTGCGTGAAGCGATATAGGGACATAACGAAAAACCTAAATCAGGACGCCCGGACGGGTGTTTGAATCGTCGTCCTCTCGAATGCGAACCCAGTGTGCTAATCACTGTGCCACCTAGATCGATAGGTGAGTGTTTTACACCTATTGTTTTCAGTTCGAAGACTGATTTGATGCAGCTCTCCACGCTGCTCTATCCTGTGTAAGCCTTGTCGCCTCGGACCAACTGTTGCGACCTACATTCATTTGAACTAGCTTAGTGTATTCATGCCTAAGACGACTCCTATAATGTTTACTCCCCGCAGTTTCCTACGTCATTAAAGTGACGATTTCTTGATTCCTCAGCATGTTACCATAAACTTCATTTTATCCCCAGTTCTGTTCAGTATCACATCATTTGCTGTTCATTGCATCCATCTAATCTTCACCATTCTTAAACAGCGCCACATTTCAAAAGCTTATATTCTCTTCTTTTCTGAATTGCTTATCGTTAACGTTTCACTTTCTTGCACCCTACAATCCATCTATCGAAGTAGTCCTTGCACATAGCCTGTTAAAAGTCCGGCTGAACACAGCGAATAAGTTTGAGAATAGTCCTATACTGTTGGATACACTGATTTTAAAGTTGGAATTCGCGGCAGATAAAATGTATGTTCTCAGAAAGCTGATCAACAGTGTGTTGATATTTGACGTTTCGAGACAACTCTTGAATAAACCTCTTACGATCTGTTTTCACACACTTACAGAACTTCAAAAAGCGCAACATGTTTGTCTTAGTCTTTATTCAGATTTTTTTTTTCCACCAGTGTTGCAACTTCGCCCATACACCGTTACAAAGAAATATTCTCCAAACCCAGAGGTAAAAATTGTGAAAATTGTATGAACTGAAAAAATTATTTTCAATTAAGTTTTTCTATGTCCACCAACGTCGCTTGCCTCGCAACGCCTGCTTGTAGTAAAATGATCGGACCTGGTGTAATTTTTTATGATAATTTTCTTGAACAAAATATATCTTAGTTACACGTGTCAGTAAAATGAAGGGGTCGGCGGAGGAAAGCGTAGTTTTCAGTTATTTCTCTTCGATTAGATGAAAAAGTACGTACTTCATTGGTGGCGCTTTCTAGCGATATACACTGATGAGACAAAACATTATAATCACCCCCCTGCGGGTCGGGGGTTAGAATAGGCCCGAAGTATTCTTGCCTGTCGTAAGATGCGACTAAAAGGAGTCTCTCACGTTTCGTCCTTTGTGATGGTCCCCTGTAGGGTTTGACCTCCATTTTTCAAAATTTTCCCGAAGAGCGAGCCAATTTAGGAAGGGCGCTTTACATGGTGCATCATGTCTATCATGCGCTGAGACCTATCACATCCTTCATCGACGTGGATCTGCACTTCTGCTCAATTTCCAGCTGTTGGGCGAGGTCACCCTCCTCGGTGCGTATTTTTCCATCAACCTTGCAGTATCGTTTTCTACGCTGACGATGATAGTGGACTTGTTTGCACCTGGTATCCAGCATGGTAGCCAGTCCGTTGTGGTGGGGCTGCCATGTACCCAGTTGGTTGTAGCCTCCTGACCACACAGGGATCGCTCTGCTGACGTTTGCGCCGTTAAATCCCCACGTATGCCAAGGGGTAGATGCCCATCCCCCTGGAGCATCGGGACTCCCGGCAGCGGCCATCCTGCTAGGTGGCCTTTGCTGCGGGTGGGTGGCACCCGTGGGGAGGGCCCCTAGTCGGAGTGGGTGGCATCAGGGTGAACGACACGTGATGAAGTGTAGTACATCACCTCTTGCTGGTGGTCAAACACCAGCAGTCTCTAAGCGTTCACGGACTCAATTCAATGTACAGAAGTACGACCGCAAATCGTTCCCCTTCCTGGCGACACCACAGGAGGAACGTCAGGCTAGGATGACAGCAGCTCGTATTCGCCCTGGTACCGTGAATGTTCGAGAGCTGATGGGGAATCTTTCATGACGATCAAGCCTCAGTTTTTTGTTGAGCATTTAGAGGACAAGTTTGGGGAGGTGGAGGGCTTGTCCAAAATGAGATCCAGGTCAGTCTTGATCAGAACAGCATCATCTGCCCAGTCACGAGCGTTACTCGCTTGTGACAAGCTGGGGGATGTTTCTGTAACCATCACGCCCCATAAGAGCTCAAATATGATCCAAGGTATCATATTTCACAGGGACCTTCTTTTGCAGTCAGACTATGAGCTGCGCACCAATTTAGAATGGTGAGGTGTACATTTCGTTCGGCGTGTCCACCGGGGTTTGAGGGATAATCAGGTTGCCACCGGTACCTTCAGCTTGGCCTTCGAGGGTGATACCTTACCTGAGAAGTTCCAGGTGATGGTCTACCGCTGTGGTGTAAAACCCATATCCCTCCCCCAATGCGGTGCTTTAAATGTTGGAAGTTCGGTCATATGTCTTCCCACTGTACTTCCAGCGTCACGTGTCAAGATTGCAGACGCCCATCACATCCCAATACTTCATGTGCCCCGCCTCCCATCTATGTTGGCTGTGGAGAGCACTGTTCGCCTTGCTCGCCAAATTGCAGGATTCTCCAGAAAGAAAGGGAAATCATGGAGTACAAGACCCTGGACCGAGTGACCTGCACTGAGGCTAAGAGGAAATTCGAACGCCCACATCCTATACGCATGACATCGTCTTACACCGCCGCTACAACAGTTCTAGCCCCATCAGCTCCGCCAACCCCAGTCACCTCTCAGAGCCAGAAGACTGCACCTGCCCCATTGATGGGGGGGGGGGGAGGGCACTTCCCTCCCTGTTGCTCCTGCACCACCTACTTCAGGAGCACCACCCCCCGCCCCCCAACCATCGGCGACGTCTGTCTCCAGGTCTAAGCCGGAGAAGTGTACAACTTCTTCAGCTGCTCTCGCTAGGAAGGGGTCCATTGGGTCACTCCCTTCCCAGGTTTCTGCTGCTGGTGAAGATGACACCCGCCAGTGGCTGAAGAGCCCAAAAGCAGCGTGTCACAGGGTTCACGCTCATCCTCCGTCCCAGAGACTGAGCCACTGAAGTCCTCCCAGCCACGGAAACCGAAGGAACAGTGAGAGAAATCCAAAAAGAAGGTCCCCAAAACCAAGGGAATTGCGGTGGCACCCACACCACCACTACCTTCAAGCTCTGCGTCTGCAGATGAGGTGGAGATTCTGGCGTCCGCTGAGGACCTAGATCTCGCCAGATCCTCAGACCAAATGAATAATGACTGCGTTTCATGCCTTCCCAGTCTCACGATGACGTCATTCTCCAGTGGAATTGCGGCGGTTTTTTCCACCGCCTGGCTGAACTACGGCAACTGTTAAGCTTTACACTTGCTTTCTGCATTGCCCTCCAGGAAACCTGGTTCCCGGCAATGCGGACCCCTGCCCTCCGCGGCTATAAGGGATATTACAGGAACCGTAGCGACAGTAATCGAGTGTCAGGTGGAGTATGCGTTTATGTCCTAAACTCAGTCTGTGCCCCTTCAAACCCCTTTTGTAGCTGTGGCTGTCAGAATAAGGACGACACAGGAAATAACTGTCTCCAATTTATATCTTCCTCCAGATGGTGCAGTACTCCTGAATGTATGAGATGCACTGGTTGATCAACTCCCTAAACCTTTCCTACTTTTGGGAGATTTTAACGCCCATAACCCCTTGTGAGGTGACACCTTGCTTACTGGCCAAGGCAGAGATGTCGAAACTTTACTGATTCAGTTCGACCTCTGCCTCTTAAATGCTGGGTCTGCCACACATTTCAGTGTGGTTCGAGGTAGTTACTCGGCCATTGATTTATCAATTTGCAGCCCAGGACTTCTCCCATCTATCCACTGGAGAGCACATGGCGACCTGTGTGGTAGTGACCTCTTCCCCATGTTCATGTCACTGCTCCGGCGTCAAACCCACTGACGCCTGCCCAGATGGGCTTTAAACAAGGCGGACTGGGAAAATTGTCACCTCTGCTGTAACCGTTGAATCTCCCCCACGCGGGAACATCGATGTGATGGTTGAGCAGGTGACTACAATAATCGTTTCTGTGGCAGAAAACACCGATCCCTTGCTCTTTACGGTGCTCCCGGCGAAAGGCAGGCCCTTGGTGGTCGCCAGAAGTCGCTGAAGCAATTTAGGAGCGTCGGCGAGCTCTACAGTGGCATAAGCGACACCTTTCCCTGGAGCACCTCATTTAGCCTTTAAACGGCTCCGTGCTCGCGTTCGCCAACTTATCAAACGACGGAAGCAGGAGTGTTGGGCGAGATACGTCTCGCCCAATGGGTGCCAAACGTCACTTTCCCAAGTCTGGGCAAATATCAAACGTGTTTTCGGGTACCAGACCCAAACAGGTGTTCCCGGTGTTACCATAAATGGCGTGTTATCTACCGACGCAAACGCGATTGCCGAGCACTATGCCCGAACCTCTGTGTCGGAGAATTTTCCCCCAGCCTTTCGCAATCTCAAACGGTGGCTGGAAGGGAAAGTCCTCTCTCTTACTACACTCCACAGTGAATCCTATAATACCCCATTTACAGAGTGGCAGCTCCTCAGTGCCCTTGCACATTGCGCTGGACACAGCTCCTGGGCCAGATCGGATCCACGGTCAGATGATTAAACATCTCTCAAGTGACACCTCCTCGTCATCTTCAAACGGATGTGGTGCGATGGAGCCTTTCCATCGCAATGGCGGGAGAGCACCATCATTCCAGTACTCAAACCCGGTAAAAACCTACTTGATGTGGATAGCTATCGGCCCATCAGCCTCACCAACGTTCTTTGTAAGCTGCTGGAACGTATGGTGTGTAGGCGGTGTTGGGACCTGGAGTCGCGTGGCCTACTGGTTCCATATCAGGGCGGCTTCCGCCAGGGTCGCTCTACCACTAATAATCTTGTGTGTCTTTTTTGATTTGCGAGAAGCGTATGACACGACCTGGTGACGTCATATCCTTGCCACGTTATGCGAATGAGGTCTCCGAGGCCTGCTGCCGATTTTTATCCAATATTTCCTGTCGCTTCGTACTTTCGGTGTCCAAGTTGGTGCCTCCCACAGTTTCCCCCATATCCTAGAGAATGGGGTCCCACAGGGCCCTGTATTGAGTGTCTATTTTTAGTGGCCATTAATGGTCTAGCAGCAGCTGCAGGGCCGTCCGTCTCACCTTCTCTGTATGCAGACGACTTCTGCATTTCTTACTGCTCCACCAGTACTGGTGTTACTGAATGGCGCCTACAGGGAGCAATCCACAAGGCGCAGTCATGGGCTCTAGCCCACGGTTTCCAGTTTTCGGCCGCGAATTAGTGTGTTATGCACTTCTGTCGGCGTCGTACTGTTCATCCAGAACCAGAACTTTACCTTAATGACGGTCACTGTAGTGGAGACATCGATTCTTAGGACTGGTTCTCGTCAGCTTAAGTGGAAGTGCTGGCAGCACCTCAATACCCTCCGCTGCCTGAGCAACACCAACTGGGGTGCAGATCGCTCTACACTGCTGCAGCTCTACAGAGCCCTTGTTCAATCCCGCCTTGACTAAGGGAGTCTGGTTTATGGTTCGGCGGCGCCCTCAGCGTTGCGTTTACTCGACCCAGTGCACCACTGTGGCGTTCGCCTAGTGGCAGGAGCTTTTAGGACAAGTCCGGTGACCAGCGTCCTTGTGGAAGCCGGAGTGCCTCCATTGCAGGTTAGGCGTGCACAACTGCTGGCCAGTTACGTAGCATACGTCTGAGTTCCCTTGTGCATCCGAATCACTGTCTCCTTTTCCCACCCAGGGTGGTTCATCTCCCGTATCGGTGGCCCAGGTCAGGGCTTCCAATTGCAGTTCCTGTCCGATCCCTTGTTTCTGAACTGAAGGCCTTGCGTTTACCACCTGTGGTCCATTCACGTACACTCCATGGTGTACACCAAGGCCGCAGCTTCGCCTGGACCTTTCACATGGCTCTAAGGACTCAGTTAACCCCGCGGCTCTCTGCTGCCACTTCCTCTCGATTCTTGACGAGTACTGAGGCCACGAAGGGGTTTACACTGACAGGTCGATGGCTGTTGCTCACGTCGGCTTTGGGTATGTCCATGGAGGACATATTGAACAGCATTCCTTGCCCGATGGTTGCAGTGTTTTCACTGCCGAGCTGGTGGCTGTATCTCGTGCTCTTGAGCACATCCGTTCGGATCCTGGGGAGGCGTTTCTTCTGTGTACGGGCTCCTTGAGCAGCCTACAAGCTCTCGACCATTGCTACCCTCGCAATCCTTTGATAGCGACCATCCAGGAGTCCATCTATGCCATGGAACGGTCCGGTCTTTCAGTGGTGTTTGTCTGGACCCCAGATCACGTCGGAATCCCAGGCAACGAACTTGCTGACAGGCTGGCCAAACAGGCTACGCGGAAACCGCTTATGGAGATCGGCTTCTCTGCAACTGACCTGCGTTCAGTACTACGCCGCAAGGTTTTGCGGCTTTGGGAGACGAAATGGCATAATTTCAGCACGCACAACAAACTGCGTGTCATTAAGAAGACTACGAATGTGTGGCAGTCCTCCTTGCGGACCTCTCGCAGGGACTCTGGTTCTCTGACGGCTACGCATTGGCCACGCTTGGGTGACATACGGCTACCTCCTGCGCCGTGATGACCCACCTCAGTGTCGGTGCGGCGCTCGGCTGACAGTTGCCCGTATCTTCGTGAGCTGTCCTCCTTTGGCTGCCCTGCGACGACCTCTTCAGTTACCGGACTCTTTTGCCATTAATTTTAATTGACAACGCCTCATCGGCTAATTTAGTTTTACGTTTTATACGCGACGGCGGGTTTTAACATGGAAGTTTTAGCGCATGTCCTTTGTGCCTTAGTGTTCTCCACTCCAATAGTTTTAGGGTGGATGTATTAATGTGTCGCAGAGTGGCTGGCTTTTCCTTTTTATTCTCGTGGTCAAGCAGCCACGGTCATCTGCTCTCTTGTTTTTACTCCTTCTACCTGTTTCTTGCTTCTCTCTATGGTTTTCTTTTCCTGTTTTTGTCCATAGTAGTGTTGTTGTCCTCCTGTCATTCTTCTTGTTCCTCCTTTCTCTTGTTATTGTGCTGTAAGTCTCCTTTCTTTTCCTCTTTCCGTTGTGTAATTATTTTACTGGGAACAAGGGACCGATGACCTCGCAGTTTGGTTCCTTCCACCCTCTTTTAAACCAACCAAGGGATTCAGGTGATTCGCAGCTGTCAGCGTGTCTCTGATTACTACCACAAGTCTCACTGAAGCGCAGGAGAGTGTCTTCCTTAGCATAATACTGCCCCCATCATCTGCGTCCGTGGCACACTGCACGTTTCGAACCGCCGTTCACCTCGATGGTGGCGTTTGTGGAGAAGACCATCGACCCAGTGTAGCAAAAATGTGATTCACCTGAAGAGCCGACTTGTTTCTGTTGATCGACGGTAGAATCTCGATGGTCCCGTGTCCACTGCAATCTTATTTGATGATGTCGTTAGGTCAAAATGTGGACACACAGGGGTGGACTACTGCCGAGCTACGTGTTCAGGAGTGTGTAATGAACGGTGTGCTCCGAAACACTTGTCCGTGCACCAGCATTGTACGGTTTTGGCAGAGATGACACAGATCACCATATATCGTACTTTACAGGGCAGACAAACCTCCGAACCACACGTTCTGTGAGGAGTCGTAAATGTCTAACCATTGAGCGCCTAGTGGTAGTTTAACTGTCCTACCTGTTTCCGTAAATACTCACGGCAGTAGCACGTTAACATTCGACAGCTTCGCCGTTTTCGAGATACTCGCTCACAGGCTTTGCGTAATAATAATTGCCCTTTGTCAAAGTCTTTTATCTGTATGGTTTTCCTCATTTGCAGCCCATACCTTCGCTAGTGTGATCCCACGTCCGTGTCTGCTCCGCTTACACACTTCCGTAACCGCGTTACGTGCCCGCAATGTCACAAGGAGGCATTCAACCTCGCGGTGGGTAGTGGTCATAATGTCTTGGCTTGTCCCTCCATGTGAAGCTACTTATTACCAGAATGTGGTGATCCAAAGGCATCGACTTATTGAATAAGCGTTTAGCACTTTCTTATGCCGACGTCGTCAAATTTCCAGCGGTTTCTGTTTGTGTTATCTTCCGCAAGTCAGATTGTATGACGCAAATGAAAACTAGAACTATAGCGTACCCCAGTAAGTGTGTATACTGACGTAAACTATGTCCTCGTTCCTTCCAAGTCTTGTGAGATCGGTCTCAGAAAAAGTTAATTTGATTATTTCCCCAACGCATCAATTATTGCCGTAAAGTAACACGTTTCCAAAACATCAACGCTCTTCCTAATGAATGAAATGGATAGGCTAGTGAGAAAAACAGAAAGATGTTGTTTATCTTCCAGAAAACGTAGAAAAATAAATTAGCTGATGAACAGCTCTTGGAAAGGAAAAGAGAAATTGACGAAGTTGATGGTGTCGAAAACATGAAATTAAGATCCGTATCCACCGCGTGTAAAATACATTGCAAGAGACTTAGCAATCGAAAAAGTTGTGTGGAAAATTCCAATCTTGTGTATGCCCTTTCGTAAGCATAAAAGCGGCTGTACTAACAGAACAAAATTTATATTTAACCCCTGAGACGGAAAATGTGAAATCCATACTTTTTGTCAGAATATTTTAATGTATGAAGTTGGAACAGAGTAAAAGCAGACATCGGAGCAACCTAACGGATTGGTGCTGCTGCCAGATCATATTACAGTCACGGGTACACCTACACAAACGCCGCAATGATTCTGTTCTGAAATCCTGTAATGACCCAGGTGTGGTGGGACACAGAGCAAAAAAATTTCCTTAACTTCAGACTCATATTTGTTGTTAGATTTAACCGATCGTGAACAAGGAATGATGTATTTTATGTTCATATGCGTTAACATTTTCAACACCATTTAGTCCAGCTTGAAATTTCTGTTGCTGAGTTTCACGAAATGTTGCTTCTGCTCCACATGAACAAAGAAAGCTTGTCGATTGGATTTTGTGTTCTTTGGCAGGAGCATACAGTCGGAGATCTGAAATGAATGTAAAAGGTCATTTAGTAAAGCAGTCATCAATCCGAATATTGATTTGAACACCACAGAGCTTTACTAGCCGTGGTCCTCTTGGAAGTGGCATGCCGTTGCCTTCCTCCGATCTTTGAAATCACATGAGCAGTCAGTTATTGGGGGCTTACAATTCAGTGTGTATTCCGAATTACAGTGCAACTAGACATTTTTTATGCAAGAGAAAACATTACCGCAGGTGAAAGAAGCGATATTTGACAGTTGAAAATCCTAGTATTGAACCGGAGACTATGTATTTGCGATCGGCGCTTAACCACTGAGCCACCGAGTGTAGAAAAGAGAATTACGCTGGAAAAATAATTTAAAAAAATTACGCAAGTATATTTGGTTGATGGTCGAAGTAGAGAGGATGTAAAATGTAGACTGGCAATGGGAAGGAAAGCGTTTCTGAAGAAGAGAAATTTGTTAACATCGAGTATAGATTTAAGTGTCAGGAAGTCATTTCTGAAAGTATTTGTATGGAGTGTAGCCATGTATGGAAGTGAAACATGGACGATAAATAGTTTAGACAAGAAGAGAATAGAAGCTTTGGAAATGTGGTGCTACAGAAGAATGCTGAAGATTAGATGGGTAGATCACATAACTAATGAGGTGGTGTTGAATAGGATTGGGGAGAAGAGAAGTTTGTGGCACAACTTGACTAGAAGAAGGGATCGGTTGGTAGGACATGTTCTGAGGCATCAAGGGATCACCAATTTAGTATTGGAGGGCAGCGTAGAGGGTAAAAATCGTAGAGGGAGACCAAGAGATGAATACACCAAGCAGATTCAGAAGGATGTAGCTTGCAGTAGGTACTGGGAGATGAAGAAGCTTGCACAGGATAGAGTAGCATGGAGAGTTGCATCAAACCAGTCTCAGGACTGAAGACCACAACAACAACGAAGCATTAAATAGAGCGCATGTAGTTGAGAAACAAACATTCAAGTTTTAGATATATCCAAGTCCAGCGTTGATGCAGTTCCTTGCAAGCTGACATGCCTCTGTGCTTTAAACACTTCACTGTCACAAGGAAAAAAATCTATATGGCAGATGTGATATTATTTTGGTGATTATAGAATCGAATCAAATTTACAAATGAGCCCCGATTACAGTATCATTCTGTACCTCCTCTGGCCTGGATGCTTGCACTGATTCCATAGGGGAGGATGTCATGAAGTCGTTGTGGCCTCTCCTGAGGCAGACAGTTCTAACTGGTCATCGCTATTCTGGATGCTGGCACTGGGACAGAGTTGACGTCCAAGCTGGTCCCACAGGTGTGCTGTCGAGGACAGATGTGGTGATCTCGGTGGCCACAGGAGTATCTCAACATCACAAAGACAATTCGTGAAGACACCTGCCAAGTGTGAACGAGCGTTGGGTCCTACTTAAGAATGGCGCCACGATATTATCAAATGACCGTTAACACAAAAGGACGCAAAATAAAAGTATCCTACTGTTCTGCCGTCATAATTCTCCCAGTCACTACCAGCCGTGACCTGAAGAGCTCCCACACTGTGTGACGCCAGAAGTGACCACAGTGCCTCTTCAAAACACTGTAAGATTGGAACGTATTCCCTGGTTGCCGTCATAATCACCGACGATGGTCATCAGGGGTAGTGCAGAACCTTAGTGGTGGGACAACCGAGTAGTTTTAATAACCGATCGACCAGTAGACTGTTTCTTCGTCCAATCGTGTTTTTTCAGTCGAATGAAGCAACTGAATGTAACTAGTCTATGCAGCCACGACACATGTATAAATTTTTTGAGTGATTTCATTAACAAACTTTCCAGCCTTTTCTGTTAGACAGAATGGAGCAAATAGAAGTGGCCCGGAGAAAATCGTCCAGGATACAAAGAAACGCAGCAGAGGAAAGGAAATACAGTACTTACCTGACTATAGCAGATCTTGAAAGTGACCACCGTTCATCTCTTAGTACTTTTGGGCCTTGGTGAGCAAGTTGCTGAAGGTGGATCGAAACTGGACGGCTGGAATTGGCGCTGCAGTTCTGGGAGACTGTGAGGGTTGTTGCGCTACATCTTTGACTTGAGGGCTACCCACACAGTGTAATCGCACGCTGACAGATCAGATGACATGGTCGGCCAGCTAGGGCCGCGACCAGACTGACCTTTGCTAACAACGTTGTGAAGCGTGAAGATTGTGTAAATGTGCTCCAAGGTTCGGCCGGCTGTATGGGCAGTTGCTCCATCCTGTTGGAAATAACTGTAGCTCTTTTCCTCCTCCGTTAATGCGTACATTCACTTCCAATCGTATCCGCTCGTAGAAGCAATTTTTATATACCCCACCGTGTACATGAAGCGTAACTGGGGTTGCCAATTTTTCCAGACAAATGTCTCGTATTTCAAGTAGAGGGGGAATAAAAAGTACATTTGTAAAAATGGACTATTTTCAAAATTTATATATTTATTTAAATACGAATTTTTCGTGCTTCTGACATTACACGTGGATTTGTCGTTGGTTTTAAGTCAGTAACTAGTGCTACTTTACAAATCCATGTTTAAATAAACGAAAAATTACTGTCTTATTAAAATCTCTCTCTCTCTCTCTCTCTCTCTCTCTCTCTCTCTCTCTCTCTCTCTCTGATATTGCACAACTGGACCAGCCTGTCAAGTGGAGGTCCACAGTGAGGTCCGTTTCAGATGGTTTAGAAGTTGATAACGCTGTTTGGTGCGAGTACGCGGGATCTCCGGACCCTCACGTTCCCTACGGGGCCTGGTAACAACACTAAACACGACCAACACTAACGCACTCCGGTAGCCGTTACATGTGTCACGGAGAATTGCAGCTCTAATCGTTTCGTATCCGACGATGGCGTGCACGTATATGAAATGAAATAGCTATCCGACCATGTCCTCTGGGTACTTAACGTCTTCTGTCATTTAGTCAGTAATGGACTTCGCTATTCACTGTCCACCTCATGTCGTAGAATCTTCCCACTGATTCACTCAAACGGAGTATTACGATGGTAGCGCCTATAGCATACATTTTCTGCTGGAACTGATGAAATTGTCGTTACGCATCGTACCTCGCTTCCGAGGCTACACATGTTTTTATTCGAAATACTCCAGCTTTGTTTCACATTTCTGCCAAGCAAATTTTATGTCTGACGCTACTACAAGCAATCGTGGGATTACAGTACTCGACATAATGGGGTAATTAAGGTAAATGTGGCAACCGTATTTGCTTCCCGTAACCGATTCTCGCTGGCTCTAATGTGTTCAGCACTTCAGAAACTGTGACCCATTAGGTTTTCTCGGTGAGTTCTCGTTTTCATTTTTATGTTCAGTATTTCGACGACCGAGCCAATCTTCGTCTTCGGATGCTGCGAACTGTGTTCTTAAAGCACATTCACTGTCTGGAATCCAGTTACCCAAGAATGTCGCAGTGAAAAACTAAGTTTTGTAAGCTACGACATAGTCGCGAATAAAAGCAATGATCTAGGAAGTACAGAATTCCTTTCCTTAATTCTAGTTTATCTTCATTATGAATCGAAATTGATAGTCCGACAGTTTTGTTTGTAAACATAGACTGGATCTAAAGAAACAAATATTACAGAAACTGCACTCTCCTATTGTTAAGTGACATTGCGATCTTTCTAACATAGAAAATATACGTAGCAAATTATTAGATGTGTTTTTTTGCATTCACGTGATCACACCATTACGATCGGAGCTAAAGGTAGCGTATACTGGTGCCATATGTTTTCTAATTTAAGCGAATGGTCGTTTTTGCTGTGCATAGTGACGAGTATCAGAATTACGGACTTCCTGTATGCTGTAGTAATTGCATGGCAGCAACTTGTGTCAATCGATACAACGGGAAAACAGCCAAAGTTGTAAATTTCACTTTTATTTTCTTGATAACTTGTTTCGGGTCGGAACCCGTTTTCAGACCATGTTTGGTAACGTTTCATTTTTATTTTGTTATACATATGTTTTATCTTCATGTGGTTCTTATAATTTGGGAAATATTAGTTAAACTAACTGGATGATTTGAAAATTGGTCCCTACTCGAAACTAGTCATGAGGTAAAGAAAAGTGAAATTTTCAACTTTGCTTGTTGTTTCTTTGTATTAGTCTCATAATCTTTGTGCCACCATCGTGGTATAAATGCAACTTATTACCACCACGAGATTATTTGGGTATTTGCTCTCAGAATCTGTGCAAGTGATGCATTCTTATTAATCGTGTACTGGTTTTTGGCGGCTCGGCAGGTGTGCAGTTTCCGCGGGAGTTTTCGCGTCAGCTCTCGTGTGCTTCCGCGTGCCGGCCCCACCAGTGTGGCATTGATGGCGGCTGGCCTTTCTTGTTTTAAATGTCTTTGTGAAGGTTACCATATGTTTGGCGAACTACCTTGGAATCATTCCGAAAGACCCGTCACTTCATCATTCTTCACAAGTGTATACGAAATATCCTTCTGTTTCCACTAACAAGAAAATCTTTTTCAATTAATGCCGCAATTACAACACAACTACTTCATTGAAATACTCATTTTGCGCATCGACTGTCAATTTACAATCTCATCGGAGTCGCTACTTCACTATTCAAATCATAATTTGGTTCAGTGAACATGGAGTTATCCAAATTCGAAACACTGAAGACATGTACGACTCCCGTATTCTCTTTTCTGGTGAGATCAGATTCAGATGTACTACGTGATGACTCCATTCAAGCATGACGCAGCTGCAGATAACGACCAAATTTTCGTTTGCAGATTTATCTGCTGAGCCATCTAACTTACGCACCGAAATATATAGTTGTTTCCCTGCCCAGTAAATGTCCTTGACACGAGATTGTTCTGTCTCTAGCTGAATTACGTTACACATATATCCTTTCGGTTTATGAAACATTATTACTTGCTAAAAATCTGGGTTATGAATATCGCTGTATTTCCTACCAAATTGCGGTTACAATAAGCTGGTGAGCAACATCCTAACTTCCGTCGCGCCCATAACATGTCAATAGTGAAGTGAAACATTTTATAGCTTCTTGATTCGAGGCTACAAAAAAATCTAAACTAAGAAACATCCATGTAGATGGATATCGAAAAGGAAGAATGATTTTCAGGTTGGAAACACATTACCATAATCCACTACTGAATATCTGAATGTATAATTGGTGAAAAGAGATTTTAGTGGCTAAACCGACGGTCGATGTGAAACTTCATACCCATGACGCATGTAATCTTTAAGTGAAGCGCAGAAAAGAGGAAAGTAGCAGTAAAAGAAATCTACTTATAAGACAATTTAGTTCTTGTATGTTGTTACTTGGATTCGCGACGAATGCTCTCTCTCTCATACATCTCTATCGATATTTACCAAAGTTTACTAGTGTTCGTAAGTCTCGTCAGCAGTGTAGATACACAAACAAGCGTCTTCTCTCCCCCCACCTCCCACCCCTCCCTCCATCCCTCACACACACACACACACACACCAAATGCCGGAATGATTCCTTTGAAACGGGCACCGTCAAATCCCTTCCCAAATCGGTCCAAGCTGAAGCTTAGTTTCTGTTGACCGCCCTCTTTTGCCTTGATGGTCACAGTTAGGGTTCTTTGCTAAATCATCGATATCCTGCCGAGGAAGGAAAAAATCTTCGCGTCTACCAGTGCCATTCAGTTATTTCACAAAGGAGTGCAGAAGTGTCTGCAAGGCCTGTTAGCTACAGGGCCTTCAGCCCTAAACACAATTAAAGTCTCCAAATTTGTGCGTCTGTTCAGTACCTGCAACTTTTTGTAAAGGAGTTAGCTTGTGTCATTTTACGTATTGTGTCACTATTTTTCTTCATAGATAGGGTGATGCTCTGCGCTCTCTCTCTCTCTCTCTCTCTCTCTCTCTCTCTCTAGCACTTTGAATCATGTTGTCCATACTGTTGCAACGTACTTTGCGGTATATAACCTCAGGTCACGTAATACTGCTATCATCGAATGAGCAGTTTTCGCACACGCTACACCGTTGACTGCCAAATAAATAGCCGTTCTGTGATAACTATTGTAAAATAACGATTGCTTCTTTTTTTTAGTGGAAGTGCACCGTAACATATTAAGCTGCCAGGGTTTGGAATCGTTTATAAATTTATTGTTATGCACATAATATTACAAAATAGGGTACTTGTATGTAATGTATGTATATTGTAATGTATGTAATGTATGTATATTTGACATTATCCTCGCACTCTGAGACAGTCGCAAGAAACTTAAATGGGTGGTATTAATCGATAAGCTCAGCTGCTACGCAGGGTGCTGTCGTCACTAGTGCTTTCAAACTGGCAGTGGTCCATCCGAAACAGCTGTGTGGCGGCTCGCAGCACGCCAAAACATCGACGATTGTTTATAAAGGAAGAACTGGAGCACCTCATCTTTAGCCAAGAAAGAAGAAACAGGAGTACTTAGTAGCGTAATAAAATACTGGGCGGGTCATTTAAACAGTCTAAAAATTGAATTGTTGCGAACGGCTCAGTGTATATGTAAATATGTGGCGATTGAAGGCTGCAACGCGGTATTGTTCAGTGGCACCTAGGCGTAGCAATGTACCTGGCCATTCAGTGTTCTTCACACGGGTAAAACGTTTGTGGAGAATTCATTCGGCAAAATACAGTGTATGATAAGCATTATACTCAAGTCTAGATCCGTGGAAAAAGTTAGTTGGGGAATAAAAATGTTCCGGAATAGATCCAAAACGCTCTGTTTCAGGAAAGGGAAGAAACAAGTAATAGATCTGTCAAACAAATAAACAACGAATACATACGTGATGAAGTTCATAAACTAAAAATAAAAATATGCTTGTACAGTTACCCACGCTATAACCTCGTAAACAACTGATTGTTCAGATTGTTCAACGTTAATAAGGAAAGGACTAGTCAGGAGACAAGGATTGATGGAGGAAGCAATGCTTTGCGCGATATTGGAACTTCAAAGAACAAATTAAGGATAATATACACGTCTAGGTAACAAAGATATGTATGCAAAAGACGGTAACACCGGTGAGAGAGATAATAAGTTGGATACGGAGTAATAAATGCCATACACTGAAATTCCTTGACAAAAACAAAATAAGAAAAACTCTGTACAAGAGATAGAAAGAGAATAACCTAAAATTACCAAGAAAGTGGTTCGGTATTGTCTCTTCTTGTGGCTAGAAGAAAGAGAAGGATGCAGACTGAGTGAATATAAGTGTTCTCTATAAGGACTGAAAAGTCCCGTGCTTCTGTCTGCGTGGTCGCACAACGAACATCCCCTGGCGCCCATATGCCCCACGTTGGGAACACGTTTTCTGCGACCTAATGACGCCACAGTCGGCGAAGGTAACGTTAATCGACGACCCTTACCAACTTCCTGCAGTCCTATAGACGCGAAATGGTTTTTAGAAGGGTTCTTTCCGCAAGACAGGATTGAACAACCTCTACACCACTAAACATGGTTCCTGTAGCATTCCGATTGCTACTGACGCAACGACTGAATCATAAGATAAAACGCTGCTCGTCTCCACTTAACTGCCTACTGGTGTCCCCAAATTTTCCTGTAACACTAAGGAAGAATAATCTGTGGGTAAAAGTTTAACACTTCCGTTTCTACAGAAACAATGCAGTTTTATACATTTTAATTCAATATACGTAAATTGAAGGTGGAAGGAGGGAAGGGACAGTTGATGTGCTCTGCGTTGGTTCTTTACGCGGAGTCAGCGGCGACGAGTGAAAATGTATGCCCGACCAGTATTCGAACCCGGGATCTCCTGCTTATAGGCATTTGTGTTAACTATTGCGGCACCCAGAACACGGTGCTTATCGCAACTGCGCGAGATATCCCGGTAGGCCTCTCGGCGGACCCACACTGCCACCTAGCGCCACCCATCCGTAGTCCCTGTCCATGTCCTCCATCCCTCCTACTCCGAGATTCCGCAGGTGGTCGGACGTGATTGTGCATCCGCACTGAATAAGGTGGATTCTTGCCCATCGAGGCGAAATCAATTACATGACATGTCCGAAAGAACAGACACCACGAATTCATGTAATTGTAATTCAAGCTCTCAAAACGAATCTTGTCGACCGTAACCGCCTTCATCTGGTTTGAAACTTCCTAACAGATTAAAACTGTGTGCCGGACAGAGACTCGAACTCAGGACCTTTGCCTTTTGCGGGCAAGTGCTCTACCGTCTCGGTCCGGCACACAGTTTTAATCTGCCAGGAAGTTTCATATCAGCGCACACTCCGCTGCAGAGTTAAAATTTGATTCTGGATTCATGTGGTTGTTGACACAGTGGTCGTACACGTGACTACCCCTCCTCTACCTTGTGTTGAATACACCCAAGCAGAGAAGCATGCACCCAACGATTTTATATGAGTAATATAAAAAATTATGCTCTATTATGTGCGCATCTAAAGTGTTTTCCAGAAATCGAGGTGCAAAGTTTTACGAGCCTATTGAATACCGCGCGAGAGCACCATTTGTCGAGTAGCGGTTGCGAACAGTAGTAATCTGTTTCTCCTGGGTTTGAGATTCATTATTTTTTTCTTTTGTGTACCTTCGGAATGAAACGGCGACGATGATGATTATGACCGCAGTGGTATATTCGTGATGTATAAGAAAGAATCGTGATTAAATGAAGGTTTATATGCAACCCGCGCACGTGAGAGAGAAATGTGACATCCATCTGAATCTGAGATTAATCGGGAATTGGGCACACCCTTGAGTCCCAGTGCCAAATTTAGTGTGCGCGACGGATTTGTTAACGTTCTGATTGATTAACCCTATCAAAGAATCTGAAGGAGGGAACATGACATATCATTTAAAGGAATTGGTTATGATAATGAAATCAAGATTTAAGTAACCCAATGGTTTGTTATCGAAAGAATATTAATGCAATAAAACACAATTACGACAGCAAGAATGGTACAAATACGTTTTCTGCAATACGTATTGCTAACTAACCCTTGAGTTAGTAAAGTTGAAGTGAAAGAGGCGTAGTTGCATCAAACCTGTGATCTAATTCCATGAAATCAGCACAGTAGCCTGACTATGATCATCGCAGTCTGTCTGGAACCAGCACCCAAAGATCCCAAGAAACTGAGGAAGTGCTAACAAATGAGCGAGTGGCAGCTATCTTGCAGGTGACAGACTTTCGGTTTCCCTAATATATTGAAGCTGGAGGGAATGCTTACCATAATTTTCTGTGAACAGAGTGGAGACCCGGCGACCGCGAGACTAAAGAACGCAGCTGCAGTGTAGCCTCCGCATCCCTTGATAGACTCCTGTATTCCGCGTCCCAGATACAACTCTTTGTCCACGTCTTTCTCTTTTTTGCATCTCTAAACGAAGCTTAGTGCTGTATTCCCCCCAACATTTCGCATCCACCAATCTTCTGAAAAGTTGCCAGCATTGCCAAATAGTGTAATTATTTCATAGGCTAGATTCCATGCCCAAAAATGCCGCATGTCAACAGACTAATGAATCGTATTTATTCCCCTCTTTTCCAAAAAGCTTGCTGCTTTGTATTACATCCACATTTCACAACACGCGAGTCGGTGCTCAGTCTGCCATCGGCTGGCCTCGCATTACAGGTCCCGTGAAAACGTAAAAAGCTCGCTATGAGGCTCGTAGCCGACTTTGCTACAGTGTCTGACTGTAAAGTTGGTCAGAACTGTTTTAGATATATAAAAAGGGTGTTTTGCTCATGTACTATACCATTTGTAATATAGACTCATTAAGATGATCTGGTTAAATGAGAAATAGGCCTCAGAGCCCTAATCTTGACATGTGAAACAAATGTATGAATGGTTAAATAAATAAATGTTCTTCTATCGCCAATTCAGTTAAGTGGATGTTGGGTTTAATTATCCGATCGAACCATCTAATTTTCTCAATTTTTATGTAATCCTACGTTTCAGAATCTTAAATCTGCTCACAAGAGAAGAATGAGTACCTCAGGATATTCAGACCATCAAATGAAATTGTTGCACTTAGTTTGCTTCTTAAACTAGAAATGGGTGGAGAGAATTCCCACTCACTTTCGTGAGTGCAAAGACACTTGTTAGCGCTCGCTCGTGGGAAGCCGTGGCGAAACAAACTGCGCTATAGGCTATTGTATAGAAATCGTAGCACATTCCCTTCCTTGGGCGAATGTGATCGGTCCCGTCAGAGTGCACGCGCCTTGCCGGGTGTTGGCGACCTTGTCTTGCTGCTGAGTCACTGCGGCAGGTCGCTGGCTCCGGCTGCTTAGAACTTACCTGATCGCACCTCCCGTTAGCCGGCCATGTGGCTCATTCCTTTGTCACTTTCCCCGTTTCCTGGCGGCGCCAATTGCGCAGTTGGCATGCCTGCCAGCACGCGCTGCCAGTGCCAGGCTCCTCGTGCCTAGTGTGCGCGCGCGCGCTCTCACTGGCGGAAGGGCCGATGTTCGTGACCCGAGGCCAAGACCGTACCCGAGAGGAGCGGCAACCCCGTCATAGCGTCGGGGAAGGAAAGACAATTACTTCCACGATAAAACCCATATCTCTTCATTAATCACCGTGTTTATCAGGCCCTCATTAATCTGGATCCCCTGTTCATCGGGATAGGTTTTTCTTTTTAAGTACAGAAACTGCAGTAAATGTACACGGACATATCACCAACAATAGAAGACGATAATCATTCTCTTTAGATTTAGCAAACTGCCAAACACGGTTTACTGAGAGGATGCCGGTTGATAAGTTAACATTGAGTTCTGAAGTATTATATTGGGTGGTGAAAAAATTTCTGTACGAGGGTTGACTGAAAAGCAGCATTGGTGTGCGCCAGGTACTGGCTTGTTCCGTAGCCTTTTCTCTACAGCTCCAGTTGGCGGGAAGCCTTAGCATTGAATGGTTGTATTGTTACAGTGTAAAGTATGGAACCGTGCGCAGATGCGAATTAGGCAATATGCAGTCATTGAATTCTTGACAGCAGAAGGTGTGACACCAAAGGAGATCCATCAGAGAATGAAAGCAGAATGGAGAAGGCGTCACCTTAGTTCTCGTAACGCGAGAGGAGTTCCTCTCTGAGTGATACGACGATCATCCTGAATCAATCTGTCAACGTTTTGCTTATGAAACTCGGTGGTTGCTGTCACAGGTCGTCCAACTCTTTGTTTGTCACGCAGGTCAGATGTTCCCGCCTCAACATCTTCAAACTTACTCGCCCAACGACGCACAGTACTCACATCAACACAATCGCCATAAACTGCTTTTACTCTCTAATGAATCTCCTTGGGGTGACACCTTCTGCTGCCAAGAACTCCCTGACTGCACGTTGCTTAAATCGCATTGACAGATCGTCTGCGCACGGTTCCATACTTTACACTGTAACAACACAATCATTCAATGCTAAGGCTTCCCGCCAACTGGAGCTGTAGAGAAGAGGCTATGGAACACGCCAGTACCTGCCGCATACCGGTGCTGCCAACTGTTGACGAGTTACGAATGTGGACGATGGATTGGATTTTTATACAATCGTCTCTGGAGTTGATGTCACGGTTTCGCTCGATTAAAAAAGCACAATTTCGAAGGCGCTTGATCAAATTTTTTACCTGCTGGTAAAAATACACGTCACACGGTTGGACGAGAGGAGTGCACTTTGGAGGAATGACTTTTATAGTGCACGTTGGTAACTTCTTATTGTCCTGGAACATCTCATCCTATAACGCCGGGTTCCTTTGCCCACCCCAAGAGTCGATCAGAAGGAGAAATTCTTTCTTTTGTACGTATGGTTGCAAAGCATTACGCAATAAGTCCATGAACAAACCCGTTGTTCGTTTACCGGATTTGGAGGATGTAATAGCAACGTTGGTATTCTTCTTGGCGTACTCGTCGACTGTCTTCTGTACTTTGCGTCCAAACGTAACTGTGGACTCTTGGAGGCATACGTAAACAAGAGGCAAGACTCGTCCAGACATGGTGATTGAATATTGTGCCGTATACTAATGCGTCACCTTGTTCATGTCGTGTCGGGTTACCAGGACAGCCTTTGACCCTTTTCCGGCGAGCGTTCTGTTGAACGTGAACTGGTACTGGCACCCTGACAAACAAAATATAAAAATATCGTTTATATAAGAAATATACGAAATCTGTGTTGTCTATCATATATCAGATTATCATATTCTATCATCATGTCATATGACATTTGTGAACAGCGCTTTACGTACCTGTTTCATCAGTATTAATTATGAAATATTTGTCGAAGTTAGTTATCAACGTTCGCGTCTGGATCCGAAATGTGTCCGCTGCGGCCAAAATTTCGTCTTGGGTAGCCGTCTCTTTCCGGGAAACAAATTTTGTGATTTTCCGTTGCCGAATTCCATGCTTCTTTTTAAATTCGGTGACCCATGTTTTTGAAGCTTTGAAGTTGAAATCTGGGAACTGACTTGCAGCGCCCAAGGCCCACTGCTGCAGGTTTCTTGTAGTAACTTGCTGGAAGTTTTGTCGAGCTTCTACGAAGCGATCATGCAGAAATCGATGGTACAATATTTATCAAATTTGCTACCGCCACGTTTGATTTGCTCTTCCCACCTGGATAAATAGCCCATATTTGTCAAACGAGAGCACCCCTTTTTTTGTAGAGTTTTGAGACTCCAGCCTAGATGTTCTTTGGCCAGATTGACAGCTCTAATTTTGTAATCCAGAGAAATATAGTCGTACCTTTTTTTTTTTTTTATTCTCGTCCGGCTCGTATTCGTCTGATGATTCGTTGGAAAGGGGAATCGTTTCAACGTCTTCGTACGCATTACTATCGTCGATTTAATTAATGTATATCAGTTCCTCATCATGAACGAGGGTTTTTTCGGCGAGCATTTGCAGCGTATTCTGGAACATTTCATCCCCAATTACCATGGCTTCTTCGTTGGTTGATGATGACGGTTCTGCTGCGATGCGATTACTGTTACAAAGGAGGCTTTCAAAATACACCAACGCATCTTTCAATTGTTGTTTCGCCACTTCACTGTGTATAGAATCTTCTTCGATCACATCACTTTCATGCGAAGGGCCCGGATCGCTCTCCAATTGTACCGCCCCCATTTTTCCGTTTGTTTAACAGGGTGTACCAAAACTCACGTACGCACTGATTTTCGACGAGGTTATAAGTTGCGCTAGGTACCGCAACCACCTTCTTTCGAAGTTAGCAGGCAACTACGCTGTTATGCGGCGGCTCGTTTCGGCCCATTCAACATCTGTCCTTAAAGTGTAACGAGCGAGTAACGGAGTTTATATTTCATACCTGCCACAGCAAATTTGTGTTCGTGGGGTCGCTATTCTAATTCGAACATTTGACTTACACTATACGTATTCGTTTCGCAATATCGTTCCTACGTCTTCCGTTAACTATACGTGGTAAACATAATGAAGACAATTAATAACATTTGTGAAATACAACTTCGTTTGCGGAAAACATAATGATGATCGAAGTCGCCCGTTTTTCCATGACAAACGACTTTCAACAACTTATTATATGCATAATGGTTGCAACTGATTGCCGGGAGTTATATATATAATGTGTGTGTGTGTGTGTGTGTGTGTGTGTGTGTGTGTGTGTGTGTGTACATTTGAATTACAAAAAAACAAATACTAAAAAAGTTGCATGGCGCGAGATTCGATCCAGCGATCTTCGGCTTACGAACCCGAGCGCTTACCGCTGCGCCCCGTCGCTGCAGAAAATTATTAATCGTAGAGAGTATTTCACCGCAACGGTTTCTTTTAACTGTCGGTTTTCTCGGCAACGGCTGAGAAGTGCATCTTGGTGCTTTGCTACATTACACCTCTGGCCATGAGCTTTTATTATGCGCAGTATGAATCGAATCTGAATTTCACAATTGGCGGCTTCCCCTTGTTAGTCTTCCTTGCTGCACTCACCTACTCCTGACTTCTGATACAATGAAGACACCGTCCCCACCCCCGCGGTTCCGGCTTTACCACCTTCACTCCACCAGTGCGCACGACGGACTTCAGGATCTCGCGAACTCCTTACCACTCCACGAAATCCTTTAAAATGTGGGCCTTATAGCGGAACAGAAATCAGGAGCAAGAAATAGGCATTGTCATTAGCTATTCACCTGTCCCTGCTTACAGCGCTCCTGTAAGGTGCTGCCACCCGGCGGGACATTTAGAATCCTTTGTGGAACGGCCATCCTCTCTGTATACCAACGTAGTCAGAGCTCCCAACGGCCACTGTTTCGAGGGATTTGCGAAAACCCAGCCCGTTTTACTGAGGCCGAACAAAAAAACCAGTTCCCACTGCTGCCGGAAATGTCTCAGGCCACTACAATACTGAAACCAAGCGAGAACACCTGGTCGGCAAGGAAATGTGTTACAATTAATGCAAGGTGCCTCGGCACGAAAAGGGGGAATCTGGTTATTACAGTATGCGAAGATTGATTTACTTTGTTAGTATAGAATGATTGTAATTAATCTTTCGCCATTTCAACCAGTGGACGGAAAACTACTTGCCGTATGGGCACCCAAGTTTATAGGAATTATCCCCAGCAGGATTTGCGTTGTTAGTAGTGTTGAAACACAAGCATTAGTATGCATTACAGCTGCATTCAGTCGAGACGGGTGTGGAGAAGGTGAGCACGCACTAAAGGATTACAAACAGGTTCTATTTCCGCACCGGGACCAATAGCGCCAAAAATTGTCGAATAAGTCGCTGAGAACGCTGACGCAATGTGCGTTCTTCAAGCAGTGTACGTGCTGTTTCACGACTGTTGAACAGTCCATGGTCCACCGTTCGAAAAATGCTGCGAACAGTTGTGAAAACATGTCTAGTGCTGCTCCATGCTGTCGTGGGTGCAGAATGTCGTCACATTGAGCAACGTTTTTAACCTAGAACGTGGGTATGGTGGGCGATTAACAAATGTTGCCCTCTACTGTGGAAATTAAATATGTTTATCTCTGTGGTTTATTCATTATTTCTGTTCCGCGTGTCCTTACCAATGTTTCCACAAAGGCCCTGTCAAGTGGCGAAAGTGTAAATATAACCGCCCTGTACATTTTTCTATTGACTATACAATATTTTACTAGTGCCGGCAGTGACGCAGGATGGCTTTTATTCTATTGGACACCACAGTGAAAATGTAATCGTTATAAAAAATTTTGGATACTTACAGATCTGAAAATTGAAACTATTGGCTGTTGTTGTTGTTGTGGTGGTCTTCAGTCCTGAGACTGGTTTCATGCAGCTCTCCATGCTACTCTATCCTGTGCAAGCTTCTTCATCTCCCAGTACTTACTGCAACCTACATCCTTCTGAATCTGCTTAGTGTATTCATCTCTGGGTCTCCCTCTACAATTTTTATCCTCCACGCTGCCCTCCAATGCTAAATTTGTGATCCTTGATGCCTCAGAACGTGTCCTACCAACCGCTCCCTTCTTCTTGTCAAGTTGTGTCACAAACTCCTCTCCAATTCTATTCAATACCTCCTATGTGATCTACCCATCTAATCTTCAGCATTCTTCTGTAGCACCACATTTCGAAAGCTTCTATTATCTTCTTGTCCAAACTATTTATCGTCCATGTTTCACGTCCATACATGGCTACACTCCATACAAATACTTTCAGAAACGACTTCCTGACACTTAAATCTATACTCGATGTTAACAAATTTCTCTTCTTCAGAAACGCTTTCCTTGACATTTCCAGTCTACATTTTATATCCTCTCTACTTCGACCATCATCAGTTATTTTGCTCCCCAAATAGCAAAACTCCTTTACTAATTTAAGTTTCTCATTTCCTAATCTAATTCCCTCAGCATCACCCGACTTAATTCGTCTACATTCCATTATCCTCGTTTTTCTTTTGTTGTTCATCTTATATCCTCCTTTCAAGACACTGTCCATTCCGTTCGGCTGCTCTTCCATGTCCTTTGCTGCCTCTGACAGAATTACAATGTCATCGGCGAACCTCGAAGTTTTAATTTTTTCTCCATGGATTTTTATTCCTAATCCAAATTTTTCTTTTCTGCTTCCCTCTCATGTCCCTCGACTCTTATAACTGCCATCTGGTTTCTGTACAAATTGTAAATAGCCTTTCGCTCCCTATGTTTTACTCCTGCCACCTTCAGAATTTGAAGGAGAGTATTCCAGTCAACACTGTCAAAAGCTTTCTGTAAGTCTACAAATGCTAGAAACGTAGGTTTGCCTTTCCTTAATCTTTCTTCTAAGATAAGTCGTAAGGTCAGTATTGCCTCACGTCTTGCAACATTTCTACGGAATCCAAACTGATCTTCCCCGAGGTCGTCTTCTACCAGTTTTTCCATTCGTCTGTAAAGAATTCGTGTTAGTATTTTGCAGCTGTGACTTATTAAACTGATAGTTCGGTAATTTTCACATCTGTCAACACCTGCTTTCTTTGGGATTGGAATTATTATATTCTTCTTGAAGTCTAAGGGTATTTCGCCTGTCTTATACATCTTTCTCACCAGATGGTAGAGTTTTCATAAAATAATTCTTTATCAGCAGCTCACTGCGGGCTCAAATATGACATTTTTCAAATACTTACCAGCTGACTGCGACACCATCTGTACAAAATATTTTTTAAGTAGATTACGAAGAAAACGCTTCCTGTGAAAGGGCTGATGCTGCGCCGTGACACTGATGGTCGTCTTCCTCAATTTCCTGGCGCATATTCATCCCTTTGTCCCGTCAGCGCGGCTCCGCCGAGCGGTAGATCAGCGGTGGAGGCTGGCGAGCGTTGAGCAAGCGCGGGCGCGGGCGAGGACGGAAGCGGCGCGGCGCGGCACGGCACAGCTGGCCGGCTCTCCGTACGGAGCACGCCCAAGGCTGCCCTGCCGGCTGCCGCCAATCGCCGCCGCTCTTTGTTCCACTCATAACTGCAGCCGAGCGTGCTCGTCAACAGACACTGCTACTCTTCCATTTCTCCATTCTCCGCCACATCATTCCTACCAGCGTCTATGCAGACAGTCTCGCACTTCACGTGCATCCAACTGCAGTCCTACCGACCGACCGTACGCAATGGTACAGACAGTGGCCTTGCATTCTGGAAGACCGTGTTTCACATCCCCATACAACCATCCTGTAACCGTCCAAAATATTAGTCACCATCTCAAAATAGCACACTGGTCTCACACTGGAGAGTTGTAGATGTTGTAGAAATGGTACCAGGTGATCGTGTGACCTTAATCCCACTGATTCAGGTTACCGCGAACGTGAACCAGGATGTGTATGTCAAGAATCTTTGTGAACAGCTGTTGACCTTACTTCTGCATCATGCTGATGCGTATGCCGTGGACACTTCCGCTTTCCAACTTAACAGCCGTGTTCAAAGGGCTCCTAGTTTACGGAAACTCAGGTTCACTATCGCTCCTCGACTTGACCTGTGAATTACGCGATCTTAAACCCACAGAAAAACTTAGAGGCTACACTGAGATGACAAAACTCGTGGTTTACCTCCTAATATTATGTCGGACCTCCTTTTGCCCGGTGTAGTGTGCAGCTGGACGTGGCATGGACCCCCTGTAGACATATTGAACCATGCTGCCTCTATAACCGTCTATAATTGCGGAAGCGTTGCCGGTGCAGGATTTTGTGCGCGAACTGACATCTCAGTTCTGTTCCATAAATCTTCGATGGGATTCATGTGGGGCGATCTGGGTGGCAAGACTGTTCGCTCGAATTCTCCATAATGTTCTTCAAACGAATTGCGAACAGTTGTGACCAAGTGACATGGCGCATTGTCATCCACACAAATTCCACCGTTGTTTTGGAACATATGTCTGTGAATGGCTGCAAATCGTCTCCAAGTAGCCGAAGACAGCCATTTCCAGACAATTATCCGATCAGTTGGACCAGAGAACCCAGTCCATTCCACATAAACACAACCCACCCCATTACGGAGGCACAGCCGTCTTGCACGGTATCTTGTTGACAACTTGGATCATGGCTTTGTGGGGGCTGCACCACATTCCAACCGTACCATCAGCTCTTACCAATTGAAATCAGGATTAATGTGAGCAGCCCACGGTTTTCCAGTCGTCTAGTGTCCAACCGATATATCCACGAACCCAGGAGAGGCGCTGCAGGTGATGTCTTGCTGTTATGCACACTTCAAGTGCATATTGAATTCCCTATAGATTTCCGAAATGGAATGTCCCATCCGTGTAGCTCGAGCTACCATTCGGCGTTCAAAGTCTGTTAATGCCCGTTGTGCAGCCATAACCACGTCGGAAGCCTTTCCACATGAATTACCTCCTAAAAATGACAGCTCCGTCAATGCACTGCCGTTTCATACCTTTACGCGATACTGCCGCTTTATGTACCGGGTGATCAAAAAGTCAGTATAAATCTGAAAACTGAATAAATCACGGAATAATGTAGATAGAGAGGTACAAATTGACAGACATGCTTGGAATGACATGGAGTTTTATTAGAAACCAAAAATAAAAAAGTTAAAAAAAACGTCCAACAGATGGCGCTTCATTTGATCAGAATAGCAATAATTAGCATAACAAAGGAAGACAAAACAAAGATGATGTTCTTTACAGGAAATGCTCAGTATGCCCACCATCATTCCTCAACAATAGCTGTAGTCGAGGAATAACGTTGTGAACAGCACTGTAAAGCATGTCCGGAGTAATGGCGAGGCGTTGGCGCCGGATGTTGTCTTTCAGCATCCCTAGAGATGTCGGTCGATCACGATACACTTGCGACTTCAGGTAACCCCAAAGCCAATAATCGCACGGACTGAGGTCTGGGGATCTGGGAGGCCAAGCATGACGAAAGTGACGGCTGAGCATACGATCATCACCAAACGACGCGCGCAAGAGATGTTTCACGCGTCTAGCAGTATGGGGTGGAGCGCCATCCTAATAAAACCCAATGTCATTCCAAGCGTGTGTGTCAATTTTTACCCCTCTATCTACATTTATTCCGTGGTTTATTAAGTTTTCAAATTCATACTGACTTTTGGATCACCCGGTATAACTGCATATCGCTATCCCATGACTTTCGTCACAGCAATGTATCTGGAACAGCATGTGAAACGTAGCAATCAACATCACCTCGATGTTTTAGCTGTAGGGCACGTTATCAGTTAGGTACTTCACCTGAAGTAACTTGTGGACACGTCGCTGCGGAACTTTGGCCGTTATCAAGACCGAAAGTGGCGTTATGCCTTCTTACCGTGATGGCTCGTGGGGGAAGCAGTTTTCTGTTCAGTGTGCTTACGTTTTCCTAAATTACTTAAACACTAACTGGATGGATGTGTACTTCGATAAACGAATGCAAAATTTCTTTCCCAACTCAGAATATGCTCACTCTCCAGTAGCGGGACGTTACGACGTAATCTTCCTGTAAACTGAAGTTCTCTGCAGTAGCTGGGCCCTTTGCCGCCCAAGGTTAGTTAAAGTAGCTCATAAAATTTTAAGTAGTTTATGACTATGTAGGTCTGTCTCTAGTGTGGGATTCGGAAGGACGACTGTTCAAACCCGCATCCGGGCATCGTGGTTTAGGTTTATCGTGATTTCCCCAAATCGCTACAGGCAAACACCGGGGTGGTTCCTTTGAAAGGGCATTGCCGGTTACCTTCCTTTTCCTTCAAGCAGTTCAAGCTTTCACTCTGTCTCTGAAGACCTCGATGTCGACGTAACCTTAAACTCTAATCTTCCTTCCTTCCTTCCATTTTGGCTCTGTCAATATTTTACCTTACTCAAGCAGTCTAGCTAAGTCACAGACTACGCAGGTGGATCTAAGCAAGAGAACTTCTGTCGTTGCTCAGTGGTTTTCTTTGATTCAATCTTGAGGATCCACTAAATAGATCACCATACTTACATGATGGAGAATGTCTAGCCTTCAGGGCAGTGGAGACGAGATGCGAATGTGTCACCAGATTCCTCGTGTGTTTCGACACATGATGTGCCCTAGAGATATTACAATGTACGTCTCGAGGAGGTAGAAATATGCAAAATATTCAGAACAGCCTTTTCCACTTAGAGAGAAGAAGCAGGAGCCATTGTGCTGAGTACCAGGGCACAACAATATTCGATCTCACTGTGTATCATTCCGACCGTTCACAAAGAATTCAGTACGCCTGGTACCAACCCCCATTCGGATCGGACATTGTCCATGACGCGTGCTTTCCAACTCCTGCATGAGGACCTACCAGCTATACGTACTTGCTGCTTGAAACTTTCGACAGCATTTTAACAGACTGTTTGAATTTCCTGAGAAGACTACAGATGCCAACTTACCTACGAAATTGTCTTGTATTTTTCATCTTACTGAGAGACAGATGTTGTACGCTTTTTATAGTTTAAATGATTGTTTGCCAAACTGTTACGCAGGAAATTGTAATGTCTCCTAAGGACGACATTTCAAGTGTGTATTCTGATTTGCTGATCAACACTTCCTGTTTTCTTATTTAGCATAAAGTAAGGCGACATTTAATGAAAAAGTTGGTTTGAACACCACAGCGGACGTTGGCCTGTTGGAGGTAATATACACTTGTCTTCTTTCGAAATGGTGTAGTTAGTTAAAGGAAGAACTACATTTCAATGTTGGCTTTGAACTGCAGTGCAACTTCGGTTTTTTGCAGCGACGAGATAAATAATAATCCAGGGCTGACCGATCATCACTCAACTTTCGCACGCTTTCAACCACTCAATCTGTCGTTCCTGTAAACTCCTTGTGTTTTAAGGATACGTTTCAAACAATGATTAGGTTATAGTTTTATAATTCGCGTTCACGTGTATTGGTGACGTGAAAGTTAGTGAGAGAAAATGCGATTTTCGTTAGATTTTTTGTCTTATTAGTGTACGAATGCGAGTTCTTTTGACTTACTTAGTCTCTAATTCTTATAGTAATGGGGCTGATTTTCCGTATTAGAAGCAAGCAACATACAACACATATATACACCAATTAATTAAGGACAAAGTATAATACTAAAAATCTTAAACTACAGACCAGAACCACACTGGACGTAGGCTACAATGCAGATGCCCTACATTCACAGAACACACTCCGTATTGAGAACACATCTCTGATGATGATTTCCTCTTTGTGACGCCGTAACGGATTCGGTAGAGTGATTTCCAGGTAGTTCATTCTTCTTGTGGTCATGACGGAGTGCTCCTTCAGATGGTGGATTGTAGCACGCTACGATTTATAGTCTAATTTGTTATGCTGGTTCTGTGGGCGCCTCAGTTGTCTAGTCTTCCTGGACTGCGATAGTTGAGCGTGCTTGCTGCTAACTAAACAGATGATAAGCTTCTTATGCCATTCCTTTCGTCTTCTGTTTTGTAGCGGATAATTCTCGTCAAATGAGAGGGGAAGCGATTCCAGCGAGACAGTATGACTTCTCCAATGGGACTGCCGTAGATAGTATGTAACAGTGCTATACAGCTGATTAACAGGCACATCCACTGCTTTGCTATGGTTGCAAGCTATTCAGCTCTTCAGTAGAATGAAGCTAGTGCAAAGTCCTCAGTTCCCCGTAGTTGTCACCAGTTTGTTCCTGATTACGTTACACAAATCCATTCGTTATCTATTGCAAAGAAGTTATCAGACGTATAAGAGATATACTGGTAGATACAGTCAAATAAGGCGGATGACTGCAAGGTAGATAATTGAGCGTTAAAGATAGTATTATGCTGCGAGGTCGTTGTGACGCACATTTCGGCATGTACTCCTCACCAGAGTACAGCTGCGCTCTCGATGCTGGTTGATATTTGAAGCGACGCTGGCAACTACGTGGTGGGTTTTCCGCCACGTGCTCGGGAGCAGCTGATAGGGGGAGTCACGCCGTTGGCTGTTCACCATCTCCCGTGACCAGCTGCATTGCCTGCTGGGCTCGCGCCAAGCTGGTAGCATTACACGGCGTCCCTACTCGACCGCCCCCTTCTGAATGTGTGTTGCTGAGCCAGTATCGCTCATTCACCTTCGTCGCTGCGGAACGTGATGCTGAGAGAACAAACAGGACGTTGAACAGACATGAAAATGTGACTTATGTGCTGTCCCAGAAATGTTCCATCGTGTACTTAAGCAGAACAGCTATAATGCTGAAAGGCGAAGACGCTATTGCGTTGACAACGGTCGTGCGTATGTCAAAAATACACTGGCGTAAACAAAATCGCAACGCCAAGGAGTTGTGCGACATAAACGAAAGTTCGTAGATGTGTTCCTACAACTGAAAGATGACTATTCAATTGCGTGCCAGTCGCATGAGAGTGGCGCTAGAAGTACCACTACGAGGATGTCAGGTTTGCTTTAAATACAAACTGTAACAATCATGAGAGCTAGTTAGCTTTGAGATTGGACGTTGTGAGTTGAAGTTATTCAAGAACGCATTTAAGACGCCTTTGAGTTTGAACAAGGGCGTGCAATAGGGCGAGGAGGATGTGTCGGTTCCTTTTGCGATGTATCAGACTGACTTGGCACGAATGTAGCTACTGTGCATGATCGCTGGCAGCGGTGGTCACGAGAATTTACAGTCGCCAGACCGGGCTCTGGACGGCTACGTGGCATACCGTGAGGGAAGACCATCGTGTTCGGCGTATGGCTCTGTCGCATCGCACTGCATCTGCAGCAGCAAGCTGAGCAGCAGGTGGCACCTCAGTGACACAACAAACTGTTAGAAATCAGTTACTTGAAGGACGATCCCAGGCAGACATCCTGTAGCGTGCATTCCACTGAACCCAGACCACTGCCATTTTCGACTTCAGTGATGTTAAGAGAGACCTCATTGGAGGGCAGGGTAGGCGTCTGTTGTGTTTTCTGCTGGTTCTGTCTTGGTGCAACGATGGTCGTATGTTGGTTCGGACATCAGTTCAGGGCCTGCAACCAGCCTGTCTGGACCTACAGCTTGAATTACGGTCTGGGTTGCGATTTCATATGACAGCAGGAGCGCTCTCGTGGTTGTCCCACGCACTCACCCGGCAAAACTGCACGTCAGTCTCGTGATCGGACCTTTCGTGCTGCCATTCATGAACAGCGTTCCAGGCGTATTTCCCAACTGGATAATGCTCGCCCACATACCGCTGTTCTAACCCAGCATACTCTACAGTGAGTCGACGTGGTTCCTTGGCCTGCTCGATCACAAGATCAGTCACCGATTGAGTACATATGGTACATCATCGGACGACCACTCCAGCGTCATCCACAACCAGCATTAACTGTCTGTATAGTGACCGACAAAGCGCAACACGAATGGAAGTCCATCCCTCAAACTGACATCTGGCACCTCTGCGATACAATACACGCACGTCTGCAAGCTTGCATTCAACATTCTGGCGGGTACATCGCTTATTAATGTACCAGCATTTCATATTAGCAATGGCTTATCTCGCGCTTACATTAACCTGTGATCTTGCAATGCAATGTTAATCACTTAAACATGTACCTAGACAGATGTATTAACGAAATTTCATTACTACAAATTACTTTTTGATGTTGACATTTTTCCGTCAGTATAGCTTGTCAGGTATCTTTAAAATGGATAACTTCGCGTAATGAAGAGAAATTGGCATACACAGGCTTGGTTTAAGACCGACGCCAAGCTGAAAGGGCCCTAGAGTCTCCACAACTGTAAGATTTCTATACATGCCATACCGCAATTCGTAGCGGCCGATTGGGGCGGGGCGCCAAGCGGTCGAGGTCGAAGGCGCCAGGGACACCCGAGCGCTAAGGGGGGAGGGGGGGGGGGAATAGGGCAGGGGGTGACAAATGATTGGTCACTTGTGTGGAAAAATATTCTGGAACCTTGCCTGGGCATCTACAATCGAAGCAAGACCCAACTTCGTGTCCCGAAGACATCGACGTCATTATAAATGGAGACCAAGCTTGGATTGCACAAACTTGGGAGAAGGGAACTGGCTGTGGTCATTTTGTATGGAACATGGAGGAATTGATCTCAAGAAAGCCGCGAAGCTGTTTTTTTTTTTTTTTTTTTTTTTTTTTTTTTTTTTTTTTTTTTTATCATTCCGAATGCCACAGAGTCGTGTTTATTGACATCCACAGTGCAATCTACACTGTTCCGCACCATCGCCTAGGAACCAAATTACGAGGCAAGTTTAAAAAATATCGGGAATTTTTTTGAAGAATTTATTTATTCGTATACTTCAGTGATATCTCTTGTGTATAGAACTAGATGATATACACTTACGCCAGCCCATTTTCCAACACTTCTAATACTCTTACCATCGAGGGATAGCTTTTAGCGATGCCTATTGAATATCATCTATACTTGTAAAACGATGCCTTTTAAAGGTTTCCTGTTTGCTGGAAGCAGAAGAAATCCACGTAGACTATTTCTGACGAACATGGAGGCTGGGGCAGCATTACAGTATTAATGCGCGACAGTCAATGAAATGTGAGCAGGTGTATTAGTGTGGTGCAAAATCCATGGATTATTGTACTATAGATTTTTTTTTTTTTTTTTTTTTTTTTTTTTTTTTTACTGATACACGAAAATGGCGTTAAACTTGCAACTAGTACCCCATATTGTTCGTTCGACTTATGACAAGAACTCATCGTGCACTATGCTGTTAAAATCTAAGAACCCAGTGAACATAACTGTCACATTTGAGCGCACTTGTCAAGCTTTTCTCCATCTTGGCGATCTGGAATGCTTTACAATGGGACGATTGAACCTTACTTTCGACGTTTTCCGACGGGAAATTTGATACAAATTCCCTGATGCGAATTATACAAATAAGTAATCGTTGATACTACCAAAAACACGTCAACTTTTTGACAGCTGACAACAGACTAAATGACGTACATGAGTAACACTGTGCAGATACCTTTTACTCGTGTTGACCAATACAACAACGAAAAAATCGCGCGAATCGGACTAACACAACACGCGAAATTACAGAATTTCTCTTAATTTTTGAACACAACTCGCTAGCAAATAAGGGCTTTTTCAACTGATACACGATTCGATTGAGGGCTTAGGCTGTTTGCGAACAGAACACCCTATGTCATTCGTAGTGGAGAGGCATCCTCAGAAGCAAAGGCAGCCATGTGCGTATGACTTGGCTGATTATGTCTGTGCACCTACGAAGATGCGCGCAGACAACGCTGTTTGAAGATCTTATGAAATACAGACGGACTTGTAGATGGTCACAGCCTGGTGTAAATAATGGCAGCTCAAGATAAATAAATGTAACGTAATTTGCGTAGACTAAAGAATCCTATTTAAATTGATCACGCATTTGACAATCACTGGAATGAGTTACAAACTTCTAGTATATACAAGCTCCTGCCCGGACTACATAAACCTAACTGTGGGGGAGAAAAATGAGTGACGGACTGTTCTATTGGAAGTATCATAAGAAACTGTACTTTTATACATGAAAGAGTTCGCTTGCAAAATCCTTCTTAAACCAGTTCTTGATTGTTGTTCATCGGCCTGAACCCGTTAAAGTTGTAAAAACAAGAGAGATGGGAAAGAATCAAAGAACAGCTGCAGAATTGTTTCGTCAGCGTGAGAGTCAGGTAGCGATTGTGGCTACCTTCTCTCTCTCTCCCCCCCCCCCCCCCCCCCCATTAAAAACTTACCGGAACGCCGACTTTAGATGAGCTCCAGATGCCTAAGTAATAACAATAAGATACGTCAAATATCTTAGTATAATAAGATGATGATAATGAAACGAAATGTGTTGATAGGGCCTCCCGTCAGGTAGACCAGTCGCCTGGTGCAAGTCTTTTTTGGTGACGCCACTGTTCGATGGGGATGTGGTGGTGGTGGTGGTGGTGGTGGTGGTGGTGGTGGTGATGATGATGAAGAATAAGAAGAAGAAGACGAAGAAGAAGAAGAAGAAGACTACAGCAGTGCTGGGCACATCGCTTTGGCGTATCTTTCAAGAAAGACACCATTTGAGAAGCAGCTGTGCATAATAGATCTAATAATTATAATTGCAACAAACTTTCGAAACTTAGTAATTTATACGGTGTAAAATCGAAGTGTGCACTCACCATTATCAATATTCGACTTGGTACTAAAATTATGAACGTGTGTTTCCAGGTTAAAGTTACGCGAACATGTAAAATAGTGGGAATGCTGTATCTGAAAATGAGGCTACTTAGACCTGCGGAGGAGACGGGTATCTTTGTAAAGGACTTAAGTGACGGAAATGAACTGCAATAAATTAATATGTGACCAAGACATCGAATGCTAGATCGAGAACCACGTCGCATTTTTTTGTTGGCAGCACACATGGTCAGCGTGTGAACGGACATCTTTTTCTGGCTGGAATGTTTTCTGGAGCGAGTCAGGCAGCAAACAAATCCACTTGGGTTAACAGCAAGGAAAGCAAGTGCAAAAGTAACGTGTCTTAAACGAAACTTATAATTTTTTGGAATTTCTTGCCACATACGAGACTATTCATGATGCTGTATTCTCCAAGAGTTATCTCGAAGATTGGCTTGAACCGGAACTAGGAGACTACCAAGGAGGATTTAGACCCTGGAGATGCTGCCTAGATCAGATAATCACTTTGAAATTGATAATGGATTGCTATAAAAGAAGACAAAAACAAGAAGTTATAACCTTTGAAGACATAAAAAATTCTTATGGTTATGTCCACAGACCTTCAATAATGAGTATTCTAAGGAATTTCGATCTCCATCCCAAATTCATAAAATTGGTAAATTTTCCTCTAACAAACACCAAATTTGAAGTAAAGCTCAGAGGAGAAATATCTGAGCCATTTTCAAAGAATTGAAGCCAAGAAAGATCAAATAACATATTTAAATTGCTTGGGATGCGCAAATGAGTTAGCGTTACTATCTAACAACATTCAAGAAGCCAGAAATGGAGTAACAAGTCTACACAATATAGTACAAAAAATAGGACTCCAGATGTCATTTGAAAAGACTGTGACAATGACAGCAGATCCCCTAGTAATCAACCACATAACAGTAAATAACAGGATTGTAAAAATAGTGAAACAATGTAAATACCTAAGAGAAATTTTAAGATACAACCTGGACGAGAAACCTGCATGGCAAGTAAGAACTACTAAAATGATAAAAGCTCAAATTAACATGGTATACATACAATAATTTCTGTCAGTCAAAACTAAACTGAAACATTACAAGACGTTGGTTCAACCAGAGATGACATACGGAAGTGAAAATCTTCGCAAAGCCACCCAGAAAAACATTATCGACAAAATCCTGTAAGAAGAGAGAATAACAGCAGGAATTTGCATCAATAAGAAATATAAAAAAAGATGGACAGTGGTGAGTAGTTCCAAATGAAATTGTGTACAGCGAACTGGAGCCCATTACAGATGTATCCCTTTTTTGGTCACATTATGAAGACACCAGAAACCAGATAATGAAGAAAAATTGTAGAAAAATTTTGGAACATAAAGCACCAAGTAGGGTGGATCAAGGAAATCAGGGAGGATATGAACAAACAATAACAAGGGTATTTACATCTGAGGAAAGACAAAAAGATCAGAACGAATGAAAAGATACTGGCAATTCCGAAAGAAAACCATTTTAAGACGACGAGGAAAACGATTAACTGCGAAGTGGTCGAATGAGGCCGTAAAAGCAGAAGAAGAAGAAAAAGGAGAAGAATATAAATGGCTTCAGTAAAATGTTTGGGGTTACAATCAGGCTCTCCCCTTAGATCATCGCCAGGTGAGCGCGTCGAAGAAATATTCAATGAATTGCACTAGGAATCTTTATACGAAAGACGTTCTGTATGGCGAAGAGCGTTACTCAAAAAATGTCGCATTCTCACGTTTCAACAATACTCGAGAAATATACTACTGCATTCCCGCCGACATACGTCACTCGTAGGAATCAAAACGCCAGAATTCGACACGCTCTGCCTCAGAGAGAGACTTACAGATCGTCTTTTTTTATCATTTGCGAATGGAACAGGAAGGATGGGAAAATGGTACTACATCATGTACACTCGGCCGTGCACCGTGGATGAATGCGACTTTCGACAGGTCGTTTGTAACATGCGTCATGGGCTAGACAGTATGGCGTACGACCGAGTGTGTACGTTTAAGTCCGCCGACTTGGAACCGTGCCACTCCCCCTGAAGTTTGCGCAGTCAGCTGCGGGTAGCGCGTTCGGCAGTGAAGCCACACTCTTGGTTGAGGCAGAATGGAGCGTGGCGCGTCCTTGACCGGCAGGTGGCGCTCCGCAAGCACACGCGGGTCCCGCCCGGAAGGTCGGCTTCCTGCTTCCCGGTATGCCAGTCGTTGCCCCGACCCCGCTGTCGCGAGTGGTGACACACCACAAGCACAGCACTGGGCGCTCGCCAGCGCCGCGCACAAAGACTCGCTGCCCCCGCTCGCTAATTATACCCCGTGTTGCAGCCACACCTCCGTCTCCGGTTCGAGAGCACTTAAGACCCGTCCCATTTCAAATATTTCCATCCTCATTCCTCCGTCACGTTAGATGATTCCAATAGATTAGTGGACGTCGTTCACTATCCGTAAAACCATTAGTACAGTATTTGTAGAATAGCCATATTCCGATACTTCTGCCCCATCGTCGCTGATTCTGGAGAGTTTCGTGAGCCTTCGTGTAAGTCAGTCCCATACTGAGGTCATGAGCTCTGGGCAAATGCGGTAATCTCACTCTTGGAAGTGGTTTGCTGTTGTCTTACTCCTATCTGCCGTGAAATGTCAAATGCATTTCTGTCTACGTTAATTACGAGTAATCTCCTGAAATTGTTATGAGATCAGTTATAGTCTGCACTCATTATTTGTTTAACCGATAATTTCTTAACCTACCTTACAGATCGACAAAAATATTTCAAGTTCCAGCAGTAGGAGTATTGCTCATTCACATATTTACTTAACTTTTTTGTGTTAATAACAGTTTGTCCCCCCCCCCCCCCCCCCCCCCCCCCCCCCCCCCCCCCCATGAATCATGGACCTTGCCGCTGGTGGGGAGGCTTGCGTGCCTCAGCGACACAGATGGCCGTACCGTAGGTGCAACCACAATGGAGGGGTATGTGTTGAGAGGCCAGACAAATGTGTGGTTCCTGAAGAGGGGCAGCAGGCTTTTCAGTAGTTGCAGGGGCAACAGTCTGGATGATTGACTGATCTGGCCTTGTAACACCAACCAAAACGGCCTTGCTTTGCTGGTACTGTGAACGGCTGAAAGCAAGGGGAAACTACAGCCATAATTTTTCCCGAAGTCCTGCAGCTTTAGTGTATGGTTACATGATGATGGCGTCCTCTTGGGTAAAATATTCTGGAGGTAAAATAGTCCCCCATTCGGATCTCCGGGCGGGGACTACTCAAGAGGACGTCATTGTCAGCAGAAAGAAAACTAGCGTTCTACGCATTGGTGCGTGGAGTGTCAGATCCCTTAATCGGGCAGGTAGGTTAGAAAATTTAAGAAGGGAAATCGATAGGTTAAAGTTAGATATAGTGGGAATTAGTGAAGTTCGGTGGCAGGAGGAACAAGACTTTTGGTCAGGTGAATACAGGGTTATAAATACAAAATCAAATAGGGGTAATGCAGGAGTAGGTTTAGCTCTGCAGATGATGAAGAAATTGATGATATGTATGGTGAGATAAAGAATTTATTCAGGTAGTGAAGGGAGACGAAAATTTAATAGTCACGGGTGACTGGAATTCGATAGTAGGAAAAGGGAGAGAAAGAAACATAGTAGGAGAATAAGAATTGGGGGTAAGAAATGAAAGAGGAAGCCGCCTGGTAGAATTTTGCACGGAGCTTAACTTAATCATAGCTAACACTTGGTTCAAGAATCGTGAAAGAAGGTTGTATACATGGAAGAAGCCTGGAGATACTAGAAGGTATCAGATAGATTATATAATGGTAAGACAGAGATTTAGGAAACAGGTCTTAAATTGTAAGACTTTTCCAGGGGCAGATGTGGACTCTGACCACAATCTATTGGTTATGAACTGTAGAGAAGAAGAACGGGTAGCTTTGAGGGATGAAGTAGTGAAGGCAGCAGAGGATCAAGTAGGTAAAAAGACGAGGGCTAGTAGAAATCCTTAGGTAACAGAAGAAATATAGAATGTAATTGATGAAAGGAGAATATATAAAAATGCAGTAAATGAAGCAGGCAAAAAGGAATACAAACGTCTCAAAAATGAGATTGACAGGAAGTGCACCATGGATATATGTTTACAGGTATTTTTCTTTGAATATATTGGATAGACCATACCGTCCACAGGATTGGACAGTAGCACGAACGTAGAAAGACCCACCAAAATTCAAAAGGCACTCACAATAACGATGCACTATCACATAATCGCGCTATATGAAATTTGTGCCAGTGCAAAACAATTCTTTGCCGGAAAAAACTTCAGTGTGGCGTGCAGTTACTAACCATGCTTAGTGTATTTTAACCACATCTAAGCAGTTCACAATCTTAGCCATTTTGGAAGTGTTTCCATGCTTGGCACGAAAGCAAGTGATTATGCCCTTTTGGGTCCAGATAAACTGCTCCATTTCTGCATTATGACAATAACTGCACTGTTTTCCGCATCGCCTGAACACTCTTCATGTACCCTCCACTGATAGTGCTGCCACCTTCTGTTTGTGAGTGGTTACTTTACAGTGCCATTGAACATGGCATAGTTGCATTTATATGACTGGAGCATGTATATTGAAATATGCTATATCATGTGTCTACATAAAAAGCCTGGTTTCAACATTAAGTAAAAACATCAGATAGGCTACTAGAGCATGTTTCTCATCCAACAGATGTTGATACTCTGATACAAGTGAACAGTGGTTTGATAAATAATTTTCATTGTATATAGATTATTCCTTATGGATAAATAATAATTATAAAAAGTATTTTGTTTTGCAGGTTTTCCTTGAACAACGTACCAAGGAAGAAGTCCAAATGCTTGTTGGTGCAAGGACCGGTGGAGCTACACCATTGGTAATGGCATGCCGTAATGGCCATTATGATGTTGCAGAATATCTTGTGGAACGTTGTGGTGCTGATATAGAGCAGCCAGGTTCAGGTTAGTCTGGGAAAACATTCACTGTAAAACTTTTGTCTTCTGTATAGAGAATGGTATTTTAAAGGTGAAAGCAATATTTCCCATTCTCTGAAGTTTGTGCATCTGGAACCCCCAAGGAATGTTTCAGAAAATTGCATTTATTAAATTAAAATCATATTGAACTAGGAAATGCATTTTAATACATTGCTGTGTGTAACATGGTATTCATTTTAGTGGCTTTTGCTAGATCTGCTTGTGTGTTCATGTAATAACTTCTTGTTCCATTCCAGGTAAAATCCTCAGAAGATATATAAGATATATCTGTCACTGTATCTTTTCGTCATTGTACTAAATTGGGAATGGTGTTGTTGGTGTTGAGGAGGAGGATGGGAGGGTGGTGGTGCTGGTGGTAGTAGTAGTAGTAGTAGTAGTAGTGTGACCTGCCTTAAATGTAGGACTGAGCGATAGGTTTGGTATTTAACCCAGGACATTGATACTCAGTGTGTTGACCAAGAACATCATACCTCTTTTTTCCTTATCTGGCTGCTCAATTACTGCCGATAAAAATTTCTTATGCCAGCAGGATTGAAACTAAATGTTTCCATGTTAAGGATGCTGCTTTGTATTAATGACCTTGACGGTAGAGGAAGATTCCTCATTCCCATTAAAGTGCTCCTGGGAGAAGCCTGAATTGATGTCATGACTCCTTTTAGGTAGCTGATAAATTAACAAAACTACAACCATCCCCATGCTGAAATTTTCATAAAAATACAATGATAGGCCTTTGCAAATAAAGGACGGACGTCGTTAACCCTCTGCTTACCAGAAAACCTGTATAGGCCTTGCCTAGCATTTAGGGCTTTCAGGCCCGTGTTGTTTAAATTGACACAAATTGATACTGTCGTAACTACATAAGATGTGAACATCTTTTGAGATATAAATTCTTCTAAAATAATTTTTTAAGTTTTACATTTATACAAAATGAAATTTTTATACTTTTACTGCTGGCTTATATTCTTATTGCAAATTTGTGCGGAGTCTACAGACAGCAGCAGAATATTCTGAGCATACAGGTTTGGTGTACTTATAACATGTAATTTGACATTTACTATCTTTCTCCTCTACACAGTACGCCCATCTTCTCCTGTTCTAAGCTGGTGGTTTCACTGCCCTCCCTGGATCCAGTGCTACTAACGAAGTCATTGACTTCTTTATCGCTGCTAGTTGCTTTCCCAAATTGATGTTAGAAGTTGGACATCTCAGTTTCTTATTGGTATCCAACATCATCGAAATTATGTATGCATTCATTACACATACATCAATCATGTTGAAGAAAACCATCAATGGGTAGCACCTTGTTTTATCACTTCACACTGTAGCATCACATCTTCTGGTCCATGGTGTCAGTGCCACCCTTTGTGTCATTGTATTTCATTATAACTTCAGGCTTTGTTATTTGTGATGGTGACACCATTGGGTGATCATGAAAAGAGCTAAGGCCGTAACAACTTTGTTTTTCTTGGGAACATAAGAGGCTATCATCACACCTGGTTGTAAACCAAATAATATGGTGTATACGTCACGTCCTTTATTTTTATTAAAATGCCAGGCAGTTCACCTTTGTTTTTTCAGATTAGTACCAACTAGTGTCAGATATTTTGACAGCAAATAATGAGCTGACTCAAGAGATGTAAAAAAATTATCAGAGGTGATATTATGTCCAGACTTTTCAAGTTCAGTCACAGGGTTTTCAAAATTACATGGCTCTAGTTTCCTCCTTCTTCCCCAAATACACTTTCATCTTCCAGCAGTAGCTTGTTGCTCTGTTACAAATTGCCAAGAACTGTATTCTGTATCTACCAGGTTTTGATGGGATGTATTGTTGAAATGGAGAGCAACCTCGAAATGTGACCAGCATGTTCATCTCAAAAATTTCTGTTGTTGTCAGGCTACTGCACTTTCAAAACACAACACCCTCAGAACAGCATGGAAGTTTGTTGCGAGACATAATTTCTTTGAACAGTAGTTGGCCATTCTGAACATTCCAGATCTGACTTAGATCTTCATTTCTTGACTTGTAAACTACAGTCAGGGTCAGAATACCAAGAAACTTTTTCATGTCATGCATATCCATATCCATCCAATCCTCGTAAATGATTTGACCTACCTTGTTGGTCCACATGCACACTTTGTCAGTGAGGAGTACATGAAAGAACAACGCAAAACAGGATTCTTCATCACCAATCATTTTGATCTTCACCAGAAATTTCAGTTTGAGAAGTTGTAGCCCATATTTCATTCCCATTACAAGAAAACAATAAGTCACACTCATCAGAATTTGTACTAAATTGATATTCTTCATCTTCCTAAAGGGATTCTTCATGATCATGAGCTTTGTGGAGTTCTGAGTTTTCAGCGACATCTACCTCTTTATCATCATCATCAGTGGAAGATTTACACTCACTAGGTGGATTTTCAGAATCAGAAGACTGCTCCAGCAATTCCCTTATCCCATCAGCTGATAGTCCTTGTCTCCTTAACATTTTCAGTTTGTAGAACAGACAAATGTTGAGAAATAATGTGTGTGCATGAAGAACAAAGATTTTAACTATTGGCAAAAGTAGCCTTTTTAACCCTTTAACTGCTCTGGACACTTTCACGCGCGCACCACCAGTCCTTCTACCTGGTACTCTGAACGTGTCTACGCGCAAGCTTGAAGGACTCGTGGCGCGTTTAAACACGTTCAGAGCACACAGGGACAGGTACAAAGGTGCATGTGTTAACACGTCCAGAACAGTTAAAAGGTTAATATCATTTTAAGATTTGACTTTCTGCCTTGTTTTAAGGACAGTTTTGGCCTACTGATGGCATATATTGTATCTTACAGTTACGCAGTTACAGTAGCCAGTTTTCTTTAATGGGATCAGAATTTTTAATTTCTTCAATTGAAATCTTATCCAGGCCAGATGCCTAACCCATTCTCCTCTTCCCAAAAGCCGTTACAGATTCCTTTAATGTGAATGGTTTAGAAACATATGTGCTTTTTGGATTGTCTTTGTCTTGCATACAGTGGAAGAAAATTGTTTTCCCTTTAATGATTTGCTTTAATGCTATAATTGGCGCCTGGTTTCCTACATTAACTATTTCAGTATCATAACAGCCTCCAGGCTTCTCCTGTTCGTTTTTAACCTACCTAAAGTTGTGCCTCATTCAGAAATAAACTATCTGTGGTCTTACTGCTGGAAAAATCTGGCACACAATCAGTCTGTGTTGGGTGTTGGTAGACATGCAAGCACAAGCTTGAAGCATCACTGTGTGTGTTTCACATTGGCACTTCAGAAGTGGAAGGATTGGCAAGTGAATCACCTTTTAAAGGGGACATTCAAACATTACAATGTTGGTGCCCTATGGGAAGATCGTTCCATGTCGCCCTTGGTTTTGAGCAATAGATACTGAGGGAATCCATATTAATTTCAGGAGGCAAGTTGTTCATTGCCAAGAAGAACTGTTGTGCGACCACAGATTACTTTCTATAATTCTACAACAAATTGATGTAGGTGAGATGTGTGGAAGGTATTTCTTGTTGGCTACAGGTGATAATTGAACATGACCTTAGGCCCATCCTTGCCTTTCACTGTATGTTTGCAGAAGAGCGTAAATAATAAAAATGATTATACAGCAGTTAGTTGGTGGAACTGGTGTGGACAAAAGTTTGTCAGTGATCATTGGACACAACAAAAACATTATCACAAAAAATAGTTTTCGATAAGGGAAACAACATATGAATCATGTCCAGAAATTAAGAGTATGCAATTGTTCAAAAGAAGAAAAGGCAATATAGTTATGCATAATTTTACACATTCACAGGTGTACACGTACTAGTTTTAAAAATAGTCACCTTGGTTCTCAAGGCACTTTTTGAACTGAGGGCTCTTGCTGATAACTTCATCAGTGAAGTCTCCTGCCATCTCTTTGGCCCATTACTTGACAGCACTTGGTTCTTAATCATCAATAGAAAACGTTCTTGTACCATAAAAAACTTCAGAGATGTTAAAACATGAAAATCTGAAGGTGTCTGATCAAAGCTGCGAGTGGTGTGGTTAATGATGTACATACTGAATGAATCAAAGAGCTGCCTTCTGGTATTGGCTGTGTGGAGGATGTGATTTGTCGTGCAACAAGCGCAGTCCCTTTGTTAACATTCACCGTACTTTGTTTTGTCTCACTCAATTTTTTCAGAGTTTCACTGTACTGCACAGTATTAAAAGTATCTCCCTGGGACAGAAATTTAATGAGGAGAATCCTCTTAGAGTCCCTAAAGACAGGGGGCATGAGCTTTTGGCCTGGGGCGAGGGTTTTGAATTTCTTCACCAGGATGAGTGGTGTTGCTCGTTGTTGCTACTGCATTGTCTCCTTCTCAGGGATGTAGTGGACCACCAATGTTCTGTCACAAATCATGATAACATCAACTAATTGTACACATTTTATTTCAAAGGTTGTGAGAAATTCCTGTGAAGAGGTGATTCTGTCGACTTTGCTTGCGAGCTGTCATGGTATCCATCTTGCAAACAATTTTTGAAAACCAAGTGTATCAGAAAGGATTTCATGCAGAAGAAATCTGGAGATTTCTGGAAACGTTGTGTTCAACTTGCCCAAAGCCATTTGACAGTCCTCATGAATCATTTCTTTGATCTTGTCCACAGTCTCATCAGTCACAATTGAGGACCTCCCCAAGCTTTCTTCATTGTGAACATTTATCCAGTCAGCCTTACACTCTTGATACCACTTGCACACATTAGTACGATCATCACATAATACCCATAAACAGTTTTGATTTCAGCAGAAAATCTGGAAAGCTGCATTTTTCTTTCCAAGAAGAAACCAGATTATGCTCCTTTTGAAATTTCCTTTCAGATTGAAACTGTTTGCTGCACACTCGGCTGCATAGTGAAAATCTCATTATGCTCCTCTTGTTGAACTGGAGGGATTCAAAATAGTAATTCATTTCAAAATGGCATTACAACCCAAGTTTTCCGCCAGCTGAGTGCTACTGTGCGTTTCATTGCCAACACCTTGTCTCTCAATTTAGTGCTGCCAAATTTGTCTAAAGAAATGCCCTTGAGAGTATGCGTACTTTCTTGACATGCCTTGTATACATCTTAAGAAACTGGGTGAGTTGCATTACTTAGAAAATTAAATTTGGACTTGGATTGAGTTCAGACAGAAGAATGTTAGTATTAATTATTTCAGAGTTTGCTAAGCTTTATGTTCTTAACAAGCCACTTTAACAGGGCACAGTGAAGTGGTAAGGATAACAGGAAGTTACTCTGGTTCCTGTGGTTGCACCTCTGATCTATAGCAGCCGACAAGCACTATGTATGATGAATGCGTCTTCTATGTCTTACGAGAGTTGGCACAACTTCTCCTAGATTTCAGCATAGATTGAAAATTAATGTACCTTTCCTTGCTTTCCTTTTCTCCTATTCACTTCTTTCTCTCAGTGAAATAAATATCTGAAAAACACAAATTCCGTAACTGGGAAATGATTGCTAGTCTAGTCGTGCTGGTTTCAGCATATAGACTGTAAATAAATTTTATTTCCTGTGAATTAGCATGGAAAACGAATTGTATTACATTTTGTGAAGTGTATATAGGCTTCTTCTCTGTATTTATGTATTTGTGTATGTGAGCACAGTGGACCTTTACACTACATTGAACTGGAGTAATATGCTGGTTCACTGTTTCAGTTATGTTTGATGGTGAGACCATAGAGGGGGCTCCCCCTTTGTGGTGTGCTGCTGCAGCTGGGCATCTCTCTGTCGTCAGACTTCTGGTTAGGCATGGTGCATGTGTCAATAATACTACAAGGACCAACTCCACACCACTCCGAGCAGCCTGTTTTGATGGCCACTTCGAAATTGTTAAATTCCTTGTTGACAACGGAGCAGGTGATGACACCATCAGTAACATAAACTTATCAAATGATAATCCATTTTAAAGTGTGAAAAATCAACAAAATTATTTTGTTTCACTGGTATTTACTTACTAAAAACTGGCCTTTGGCTTGTCAGGGCAGCATCAGCTGACAGCAATTAGTGTGGTGCGCAATAGAGTAGAAAAATCTGAACTGTGACACACAAAAATATTACCAGTTTACAGAATCTTTCATCATGGACACTAGCTAGAAATTACAAATTAAGTGCTCGTCACTTGTGTTATATAGCAAATATATTAAAAATAGTTAGTGGCCTGTACTTACAGTGTGTTAAAACTGTACATAGAAAGAAGTTGAGAGTGGATAAACTAAAAAGTAAATAGTGGAGGATCAACAATGCAGGGAAAAGATAAATTGCTACTTACAGTAAAGATGACATATTAAGTTGCCGACAGACGCAGTGAAACAACACATATGCATTAACTTTTGCCTAAGCCTTCATCAGAAAAGGAAACACTTAATAAATGTCTCCACTACGTAATAAATCTGTTATATCTAAATGAGATGTGAGCCATGATACTGCATACATAAAATAGTTTTATAACTGAACTGTTACAGAGTTTTTTTGTCAGTTATACAATTTTCCTAAATATGGAATAGTATACTAGGTATATAAATTGTAGGTGGAGAGAAGAGGGGGGGGGGGGAGGGAGGAAAGGAAAGGGAAATGCCTCTTGATATCAGCTGCATCAGGTCTTTGTGTGGAATCAGCAGCAATGAATGAAAATGTCTTCCGGACTGGGATTCAAACCTGGGATCTCCTGCTTTCTAGGCAACTGCTTTAACCACTGCACCAACCAGACATACTGTTTCTCACAATTGTGCAGACTATCTTGGTACCCCTCGCAGCCGACCACATTCCCAACTGATGCCACTTAGCCACAGTTCCTGTCCATGTCCTCAATGCTCGCTACTTTGATGTTCCCACAGGAGGTCGGAAATGATTGTGCATCTGCACTCAAGATGGTGGACCCATTGCCCATCAAGGTGAGTGAATTATATGAATGAATGCTTGGTGTCCATTCTTTCACCTCAGTGGACAACAAATTCCTGCTGGAATCGCAAATTAGTGAGGATGGAGGACGTGGATGGGGACTGCGGATAGGTGGCACAAGGTGGGAATGTTGGTCGACCAAGGGGAGTACCAAGATAGTTCACACTATTGCGATAAATGCTGTGTTCGGGTGGCATAGGGGTTAATGCAACTGCCTAGTAAGCAGATCCCAGGTTCAAATTCCAGTGCAGCAGAAATTTTCACTCGTCGCTGCTGATTCTACATAAAGTGCAGCTGACATGAATAATCCCTTCACGTTAGTTTCCTTTCTCCTCCCTCCACCTTCAGTTTATTTAATATGTAGCACAGTTATGGATTCTGCATAATGTCTGTTCTTTCAGACCACACATTCATATAGTACACCAGTTGTTTCTAGGTGTGACTATTACTGCAAAATGGGCATAAAGGTGTGGCAGGATCTGTTGTCTTTGTTTATTGTGCACTTTTTTGTCAATTAAGTCGGGGCTGTAGCCATAGCCAAATGCAAAGAATTTCATTGTGCCTAGTTGTGTAATGAAATCATGTTTTGAAATGTGGATAGGAGGGAGATGATGCACAATGGAATGGAAGGCAGTAGGTTTGTATGATGTTCGATATTCGGAAAAAAGAGCATATTACAGTGTCTCTGAAAAAAGAACATATTAGAGTGTCTGTCTTCAGTTTTCTGTAGATTTTGAAACAACATTCGCATGTTCTGGTCTCTGTTAAGATCAAGGAAGTTCATGTACTTCCACCAAGCTCCTTAGTAAAATGTGGTGTTGTGTTGAGAGTTTATATGTCATGAGAATGTTCTAAGCTGTCTGGTGGTGACAGTCCACAGAGACTACTGAGCAGAGTGGCGCAGAGGTTACCACATTGGACTAGCATTCAGGAGGATGACAGTTCAAATACCTATCCAGCTATCCAGATTTAAGCATTCCATGGTTTCTGTAAATCATTTAAGGCAAATGCCAGGATGGTTCTTTCAGAAATGCTATGGCTGTATTCCTCCCTCAACCTGTAATCTGAGCTTGTGCTCAATCTCTTATGACCTCATTGTTCATGAGATGTTAAACTCCTTCTATAGGCACAGTTTAATGCTTACATATATAAAGAAATATTTACGCTGTGAAGATATTCATCTAAGAATAGCTTTTCAAAATGGTACGTCAAAATTTCTGCCTCTACATGGCTGAGAGAATACATCATAGCCGAGCCATCTAAATGCGTAAGAGGGTTCTTTAAAATTGAAAATAACTTTGTTCCAGGCACACTTGAATGACATGGCTTGTCTCTTCTACTTCTGCAGGGTAGACACCAGCTCCGCATAGCGATACTTTAAAGTGGTATGAAGTTCTTTTATTGGCATGTTCGAAAATGTTGTTTAACTCTTTGCACTCCATAATGCAGACTCAGGGTGTCTCTGTGCACTTGTTTTTAAATTGTCTGTGAGTGCGCCACAAAGAATTGCATGACTCTTTGTGGAAACAGTGAGGTACCTGATCGACAGTTAAGGTGTACGTTAAAACGAGAAATGCTCTTTCATTCAAAAATATTTACTAAAGCTGAACAACACACAACTTTTCATTGTGTGATATTTGTTGAAACTTGATTCCATCATCTTTTCACTCGCACTGTGTACAAATGAATCCATGTTGTCATTTTTCCTCCGAAAGGACTGTGCGTGGAGACCTATCCATTTTGCACCAACTTGAACATAAGAATTAAAACCTTTCTCACAGCATGAGTGCCACAGTTAATGTAGGCTTCCCTAGATAGCAGTATTTATTTATTTATTTACATTTCTAGTTCAGTAGGACCAAATTGAGGAGCAAATCTCAAAGGTCATGGAACGTGTCAGTACATGAAATTACAACATAAAAGTAATAACAGATAAAAATAAATGTTCATGAACCTGAAAAAATTTAGTCCATAAGTTAAGTAAACGCTATCAGCAATATAATAAGAATCTACTTAATTTTTCGAGGAACTCCTTGACAGAATAGAAGGAGTGGCCCATGAGGAAACTCTTCAGTTTTGATTTGAAAGCACGTGGATTACTGCTAAGATTTTTGAATTCGAGTGGCAGCTTATTGAAAATGGATGCAGCAGTACACTGCACACCTTTTTGCACAAGAGTTAAGGAAGTCTGATCCAAATACAGGTTTGATTTCTGCAAGTATTAACCGAGTGAAAGCTGCTTATTCTTGGGAATAAACTAATATTGGTAACAAGAAACGAAAATAAGCAATACACATATTGAGAGGCCAATGTCAAAATACCCAGACTCATGAACAGAGGTCGACAAGAGGTTCGTGAAGTCACACCACTTGTTGCCCGAACCGCCTGTTCCTGAGCCAAAAATATCCTTGTAGAATGGGAAGAGTTACCCCAAAATATAATACCATACGACATAAGCGAATGAAAATAAGCGAAGTAGACTAATTTTCGTGTCGAAGCATCACTCACTTTTGATACCGTTCGAATAGTAAAAATGGCAGTATTAAGTCTTTGAACATGATCCTGAACGTGGGCTTTCCACGACAGCTTACTATCTATCTGAACACTTAGAAATTTGAACTGTTCAATTTCAGTAATCATACGCCCGTTCTCTGAAATTAAAACGTCAGGTTTTGTTGAATTGTGTGTTAGAAACTGTAAAAACTGAGTCTTACTATGATTTAACGTTAGTTTATTTTCTACAAGCCATGAACTGAGGTCATGTACTGCAATATTTGAAACCAAGCCAGTGTTGTACACAACATCCTTTACTACCAAGCTAGTGTCATCAGCAAACAGAAATATTTTGGAGTGACCCGTTATACTAGAGGACATACTATTTATATAAATAAGGAACAGGAGTGGCCCCAACACTGATCCCTGGGGCACCCCCTACTTTACAGTACCCCACTCAGATCACTTCACAGCCGTTATCAACATTGTGAATAATGACCTTTTGCTGCCTGTTGCTAAAGTAAGAGGTGAACCAGTTGTGAGCTACTCCCCGTATTCGGTAATGGTCCAACTTCTGGAGCAATATTTTGTGATCAACAGTGCAGTGTTGGTGCCTAGTATAGTCAGATTCACATTGGAGCATATGAGAGCTGTAAAAAAAAAAAAAAAAAAAAAAAAAAAAAAGTGTTGAATGAGGCTTTGCATCTGAGTGGAAAACAAAATTTGCAATGTCAAGTGCCACCTGCCATCCCTTTGGCATGGAAAAACGTTAAGGTAGATAAACTTATTATGATTCATTGATAAAGTCTGTTGAATTTACAATACAGATTGATAACCTGTGGACAGTAAAGAAATAAATGCAGACTTGTTGTGCAAGTGCAACAGACTCTACTGTTATAGTAAATGTAATATAATGCTCAGCAGTTTTTAGGTTTGACATTTTGTGAGATTTAGAAATACATTGGTAATATTGATAAAAATTTAATTGAGCTGCAATTGGTTATTAGTTATTAAAAATTTTCTCTCTTGTTTACTTTTCTATTTCTCAGTTTTAACACTTATTTAGTTATTTTCATTTCTACAGATATTGAAGTGGCAAATAGGCATGGTCACACCTGCCTGATGATTGCTTGTTACAAGGGTCACTTTCGGATAGCCAAGTTTCTCCTCAGTCTGAACGCCAGTGTGAACAGGAAGAGTGTTAAAGGCAACACTGCTCTTCATGACTGTGCTGAGTCAGGCAGCTTGGAAATCCTCAAGTTACTTATTGCACATGGCGCTCAGATGGATGTAGACTCATATGGTAATTGCACCTAAATATTTATTCTGTTAAGATAGTGTTTTACATGAAAATTGCTTGACATATCATATTTGAAATGTGTTTTTCTATTGCAATTAACAATATATATTACTAAAAACTACTTGACTATGAACCAATGAAAACAAGTTTTTGAGAGGGCTCAATGGGAGCTACAGTACTATGATTTTTGACTTGTAGTATCTGTTAAAAAGTCATCAATGAAGTATGAGTTTTGGATTGTTAAATTCTTTGATTTTAGTTTATTTGAGATATAATAATCATTAAAATTTAGAAGCATATGACAACGCAGTATTACAACTAAAAGAATGGTTGGTTAGAAGAAAGGAAGAGGTATAAAGAAGACAAGTTAAAGGTTAAATAGGAAACGACAAAGTCATTCAGAACACAGGGTAGTGAGACAAATTTCAGTTGGGTTGAAAGGAAAATCCTACAACAGGCAGAATTTTTTTTTTTCAGATACTGGTTGATTGTGCGAATTGGATGTAGAACATAACAATGGATTTATGTTATCCTGTTACCACTTATCCACTGACAACAATAATTTGACATAATTGTTCCCAGCACTATAATTGTTCCTTTCAGACAGACAGGTGGATAACACTGCCACTCCATCACATTTATATGAATTTCATGTGAGGCAACATTTTACATTTTTAAAACAGTGGCTTTGTTGTGGTTTGCTGACAGTGACTTCATGTCAAATTCAAACATCAATCATGTTGGACAGTAGTTATGTTTTTTGGTAAAAGTTAAAATGTGGCATTTGTCACCAAGTAGGTCTCGCTTATAATAAGTATGGATTTCTACAGGTGAAGTAATACAATTCATTCCTTGTCTGGACATGATGTAATTCTATGTAAGATGTTTGAACTAAAAATCTTTTGCTACTTTTTGTAACTTACTATCTTTCATTCTTACTGCTGCTGGAAAGAAACCAACTACTACTTTAAGTAGGAGTTACCATTTCATTGAAAACTGAATTTGGTTTTTATATTTACTATACAAAATTAATTCATTAATGTTAAAAAAGCATCTCAAAACAAGATACGCTATGGAACTTGAGACAAATGAGATCCACTTATTATGCAAAACATTAAAAAATGGAACATCAAGCAATATAGAAATAAAATTATGTATTTTGCTGCAGGCATGACGCCTCTTTTGGCTGCAAGCGTTACTGGGCATACACATATTGTAGAATATCTAATTAAATTACCAAATCTTGTATCCAGACATGAGCGTGTTGATGCTTTGGAACTACTCGGAGCAACATATGTTGACAAAAAGCGAGATATGATTGGTGCTCTGGGTCTTTGGAAAAGAGCAATGGATGACAGGTAAGCCTGTAATCATATTCTTCTGATTTGGTATTTTGTAAGTTGTTGATCTTGTGTATTGTTATGTTCTAATAAAGCAACAGACATAGCACTTTCTTGGACTGTGAGATCCGTGCTGCCTTTCCAGTCCATATAAATATGTGTTGATCTTTGGTTCTGATATTTAGAAGCATTTGACTGAGAGTGCTTTGAATACAACTCTGTAAATGTTTAGCATTGGTAATGCATGTCACCAAACACCTCAAAGCCTGGCAGCCTAGTGTACCACAGCTAGGGTTATTGAAGGTTATGCTACTATGTGCAGATTTTTGGGACATTGGTATTCTGTCCAAGGTGAAATTATATTAGGAGTGATCAACTGAAGGAAATCAGGCAGTGGCTCCAGGACATGGGTTAAACCTAGCTACTTCTGCACACTTTTATCCATCCATTGGCTGTACAATAAATTAACATGGAGCATTGAAAACCAACTTCTATTTATTTCTATTTCATGATAATAAATTGCAGAACTTCAGGATCAAAAGCAAAAATGATATATAGTATGGCTGTGATAAATGTGATGCAACAATAAAGGCCAAATTGAATTTTTATCAGGCCAAGGATTTTGCTGAAGAATAGAGCAGTGTGGGAATGCGGACATAACTTTTATTCTAAGAAACAAAATTAAAAGGAATATTACGGATATTGTGCCATCCTTGTTTTGAATTTAAATGAAATATATTTTATCAAATACAGTCCAGTGTATGTACAAAAGTGCTCACATTTTAATGAAGAGGTAGAAGAGCTCTGTGAAAAGTTATAGAAAATGACATATGACAAGTAACAACAGTAGCAAATGACGACGAAAATCTCTGTGCAGACGTTGGATACAAACTAAAGAAAAGTTATTCGTATGGAAGCTTTGGTTCTGAAAACAGAAATGACTGAAATTAGTGAAATTTTTTCCAGAAAAATTCGTTTGTTCTTAGCAAATTTTTCTAGAAAAAATCACACAGTATCTTGGCAAAGCAAGGATTAAATGGAACTAACATGAAATAGGTCGCATTTTGCTAGACAGTATAAAATTTACAAGATTTGTTCATCCTAAACCACTTAAGAAACTCCCATAATTACAGATGCATAATATGGAGAACAAAAAAAGTACAAGGCTAGAAAGAACAGAAAGGCAGAAATGGAGATTTTAATTTATTTAAGAGTAGTCTACTAGGGGCAACAGATTCAGGATATTAAAAGGTCAGTATTACATAAATCTGGGCAGAAGGGGCATCTGTTCAGCAGAGGTACTTCAGAAAACAGCAAGAGATGTTTTAAAAAAATCAAATGGAACAAGGCAACTACTGAAGAGGGAGAAATACTTTCAAGCAAATAATGAGACAAACATTATAGAAAGTGCTGATAAATGAAATTGTTAAGGAGTTTCATCAAGGATGTGAGAAGTTACCTCATAGAAATGATTGAAAACAGTTGGAATGTGAAGAAAACTTATTTCACTTCTGTCACTTATGTTGGGTAGACACCACATTCCATCAATTAAGATGGCAGAGAACACAGCAATAAACAACTGAGAGAGAACTGTACAAATATTCAGAAATTTCTGTAAATGTTTATATAATTCACCGAACGAAAGCGCTGGCAGGTCGATAGACACACAAACACAAACATACACACAAAATTCTAGCTTTCGCAACCAACGGTTGCCTCATCAGGAAAGAGGGAAGGAGAGGGAAAGACGAAAGGATGTGGGTTTTAAGGGAGAGGGTAAGGAGTCATTCCAATCCCGGGAGCGGAAAGACTTACCTTAGGGGGAAAAAAGGACAGGTATACACTCTCACACACATACATATCCATCCACACATACAGACACAAGCAGACATATTTAAAGACAAAGAGTTTGGGCAGAGATGTCAGTCGAGGCGGAAGTGTAGAGGCAAAGAAGCCTTTCCAGCAAACCTCAACCTCCTCTCATTGCACACAAACCCAGTCTCTCCCATCTACTCAATCTCCCACTTCCAGCTCCACTCCCTCCAAAACCTCAAAATCCCGATCAGCACAATCTGGAACCACAACAACCCTAATTCAGTAGTTAACCTTTCCTCCAAACCTCTCTCTCAATCCGAAACCTCTGTCCTATCCAAAGGCCTCACCTTCAGCCCCACTTCCAGATTCAACCAAACAGCCCTCGTCAAAGATTTACTGTCCTACACTCGTACTCTCTGCTGGAAATATCACTTTGCCACGAAGAAAAATGATCCTAATCCTACTCCTAATGATCCATCTCCCCAAGACACCATCCAAATTGAACCCTGCCTGGAACAGTTCCGTCCTCCGTCACAGCGGGACCCACCTCCTCTTCCTCAAAATCACCCTCTCCAAACCTTCCAGGAATTTCTGACTTCCAGGCTTGCATCTCAACCCTTCTTAAAAAAACCTTAATCCTACAACCAACATCACCACTGCTGAAGCCCAGGCTATCCGTGATCTGAAGGCTGACCGATCCATCGTCATTCTTCCGGCGGACAAGGGTTCCACGACCGTGGTACTTGATCGTGGATAGTATGTGGCTGAGGGACTGCGTCAGCTTTCAGACAACACCACATACAAAGTTTGCCAAAGTAACCCCATTCCCGATGTCCAGGCGGAGCTTCAAGGAATCCTCAGAACCTTAGGCCCCCTGCAAAACCTTTCACCTGACTCCATCAACCTCCTGACCCCACCGACACCCCGCACCCCTACCTTCTGCCTTCTTCCTAAAATCCACAAAGCCAATCATCCCGGGCGCCCCATTGTAGCTGGTTACCAAGCCCCCACAGAATGTATCTCTGCCTACGTAGATCAACACCTTCAACCCATTACATGCAGTCTCCCATCCTTCATCAAAGACACCAACCACTTCCTCAAACTGGAATCCTTACCCAATCTGTTACCCCCGGAAACCATCCTTGTAACCATTGATGCCACTTCCTTATACACAAATATTCCGCACGTCCAGGGCCTCGCTGCGATGGAGCATTTCCTTTCACGCCGATCACCTGCCACCCTACCTAAAACCTCTTTCCTCATTACCTTAGCCAGCTTCATCCTCACCCACAACTTCTTCACTTTTGAAGGCCAGACATACCAACAATTAAAGGGAACAGCCATGGGTACCAGGATGGCCCCTTCGTACGCCAACCTATTCATGGGTCACTTAGAGGAAGCCTTCTTGGTTACCCAGGTCTGCCAACCCAAAGTTTGGTACAGATTTATTGATGACATCTTCATGATCTGGACTCACAGTGAAGAAGAACTCCAGAATTTCCTCTCCAACCTCAACTCCTTTGCTTCCATCAGATTCACCTGGTCCTACTCCAAATCCCATGCCACTTTCCTTGACGTTGACCTCCACCTGTCCAATGGCCAACTTCACACGTCCGTCCACATCAAACCCACCAACAAGCAACAGTACCTCCATTATGACAGCTGCCACCCATTCCACATCAAACGGTCCCTTCCCTACAGCCTAGGTCTTCGTGGCAAACGAATCTGCTCCAGTCCGGAATCCCTGAACCATTACACCAACAACCTGACAACAGCTTTCGCATCCCGCAACTACCCTCCCGACCTGGTACAGAAGCAAATAACCAGAGCCACTTCCTCATCCCCTCAAACCCAGAATCCCCCACAGAAGAACCACAAAAGTGCCCCACTTGTGACAGGATACTTTCCGGGACTGGACCAGACTCTGAATGTAGCTCTCCAGCAGGGATACGACTTCCACAAATCCTGCCCTGAAATGAGATCCATCCTTCATGAAATCCTCCCCACTCCGCCAAGAGTGTCTTTCCGCCGTCCACCTAACCTTCGTAACCTGTTAGTTCATCCCTATGAAATCCCCAAACCACCTTCCCTACCCTCTGGCTCCTATCCTTGTAACCGCCCCCGGTGCAAAACCTGTCCCATGCACCCTCCCACCACCACCTACTCCAGTCCTGTAACCCGGAAGGTGTACACGATCAAAGGCAGAGCCACCTGTGAAAGCACCCTCGTGATTTACCAACTGACCTGCCTACACTGTGATGCATTCTATGTGGGAATGACCAGCAACAAACTGTCCATTCGCATGAATGGACACAGGCAGACAGTGTTTGTTGGTAATGAGGATCACCCTGTGGCTAAACATGCCTTGGTGCACAGCCAGCACATCTTGGCACAGTGTTACACCGTCCGGGTTATCTGGATACTTCCCACCAACACCAACCTATCCGAACTCCGGAGATGGGAACTTGCCCTTCAGTATATCCTCTCTTCTCGTTATCCGCCAGGCCTCAATCTCCGCTAATTTCAAGTTGCCGCCACTCATACCTCACCTGTCTTTCAACAACTTCTTTGCCTCTACACTTCTACCTCGACTGACATCTCTGCCCAAACTCTTTGTCTTTAAATATGTCTGCTTGTGTCTGTATGTGTGGATGGATATGTGTGTGTGTGTGTGTGTGTGTGTGTGTGTGTGAGAGAGAGAGAGAGAGAGTGTATACCTGTCCTTTTTTCCCCCTAAGGTAAGTCTTTCCGCTCCCGGGATTGGAATGACTCCTTACCCTCTCCCTTAAAGCCCACATCCTTTCGTCTTTCCCTCTCCTTCCCTCTTTCCTGATGAGGCAACCGTTGGTTGCGAAAGCTAGAATTTTGTGTGTATGTTTGTGTTTGTTTGTGTGTCTATTGACCTGCCAGCGCTTTCGTTCGGTAAGTCACCTCATCTTTGTTTTTATATATATTTTTTCCCACGTGGAACGTTTATAAAATTCGAGTCACACACAGATGATGGTGATGGTGGTGATGTAATTATTGAAGTAATGCCAGACAAACTGTCTAAAGTTATATGAAGTCTGAAGCTAACACTAAGTAAATTAAAAAAGGCCATGTAACACTACGCTACTGCGTACGATACTTATTAAAGCCTGTACTGTGGTAAGTTGACGGGCTTCACCTTATAAGAAAGGATTTTGGTATATATGTTGACCGCGTGTACCAGAATGGAGGTAAAATCAGACTTTCACCCACTCAGTAACAACAATGATGTGTCAAGCAAGCCTGAAGTGCAACTACACGTTATGACGGACAAGAAACAACACAGCAGATGCTAACAATTTGTTAATAAAACGGTCGCCAGCCTAATTAGGCATTAACTGAGTTTCTTCCCTGTACAAGTTGCTGTACTTTCATACAAAACAACACGTAATAACACTGCATAATGTGGTAACTTTTAGAACCAGAAAATCTACTGAACTAATAATTTCACTTTCTGTACTAACATGGACAAGCCATAAATACACAACAAAACACTATAATGTTTACTACAAACTTCGTACTGTCTATTGATCTGATTAAAATCGGGCATAGGTTACCCTAGAAATAGCACTTTCGAAACACACATACAGTGTCAATTTTGATAAATGTAAAACACTGATAACTTTTGGGTTTCATATTGGCTTTAACTTTACTGTTCTAATCAGTTTAGAACACTTCAGAATTCAAATGAATAAAAAAAAAAGGGGGGGGGGCTGAAACTGTTATGATCACTGTATTGAAACTATTATCTATTGAAAGCATTAAGCACTCAAGATTTCCAATATATGAATTACTACTCTTTTTATCATATTTCCTGTTCATTTAACTACCATTATTTTCGTCTCAAATTAATTAAACTTCATTACTAAACCAATTTCAACATTATCTTCAAACTTTGTCAGACCTATATATTCATTAACAACAAAGTTCTTTAAACATCATTCTAACATAGATAGGTCTGCAGGTAAGTATCATTAACATAAACTTTAAATCTTCATTTCGGGACACTCGGATTGCACAACATGTGGAAAGGACCCTGTCTAGGTTAGTGATGAGGATAATTAAATGATAGGACAGTTCTGGTAAAAGTTAAGTTGTTATTGAACAGTCAGGAACAAAAGTAACACTGGTCCACACGAATACAGTACTAAAAGTTTCAACCTGTTCGTGTCGATGCGGCGGTTGGTGGGCGGCGAGATGGCGAGGTGCAAAGCACACATACAATCACACATACAATCACAGCTATGGCTCTTGATGTATTGGCACTTTGCTTCTTCTTAACGTCGCAATACTTTTCCATTTAGTGCCTATGGAATATAGCCATGCTGTATAGTCGTCGGAAACGGCACATCCGAGGCTCAATGAAATCACGTTTTCCAGGAGAGCCTCCTCGATCCAGAGCGTGTTTCTCAGACCGATGCCCAACTCCGACTACTACTGCTGAGCCCGTTATGCCGTGCCGCGCCCGCGTGCATTTTCCCGCGCTCGCCTGCCATCCACCTTTTACCGCTCCCCTACAGACAGGGTATTCACCAAAGGTTTTGCATTCTACGTATCCTAATACATTGCCTATGTATGGACCAGGTGCACAATTACAACTTTAACATCTTACAACAGTTTCAACATTTCTTACATTTCCATTTTGTTATAATATTGCTTGCAATTTGACATAAACATTAATATTCACATCGAAAATTGTTTACAGTTTCTTTAACTTAATGACATGAAAATAAAAAAAGAAATGAAATCAGAACATCGCTTACACTAATTTATTGAAAATCAGAAGAAAAAATTATTATATGTACAGTTGTTGTTGTTACAGCCAGAATGATCCAAGGAATATACAGAAGGAGAGAGAAGAGGAAGTGAAGTGATAAGAATTTAACGCAGCAATTAAAGATTTGAGCTGAAACAAACAAAGCACATGAAGTGGACAGTATTTCTCCAGAATTGTTTGGGTTCTTGGGAGAACCAAGGAAATAATACTCAAATTTCAAAACAGATATAACTATCCCAATTCTGAAGAAGGCAGATGCTGACAGATCTGAGCAGTACTAAACTGTCCAGTTAACAAGTCATGGCTATAGAATATTACAGTGAACTACTTACGAAAGGTTGAAATGACAGATGATGACCTGGGGAATACCTGTTTAGCTTCTTGAGACATGTAGGAATACACAGAGATATGCTGACCGTAAAGCTTATCTCTGAAGGTAGGAAAAAAAAAAAAATTGCAACAAACATTTATAGCTTTTGTAGATTTAGAAGGGGAAAAAGATCTTTTGATAGTGTTGACAAGAATACACTCTGTAGAATTCTGAAGATATCAGGGATAAAATTCGAGGAGCGAAAGATCATGTATAACTTGTACAGAAACCAGACTGCAGTTAAGAGGCACAAGACATAAAAGAAAGGGAGTAGTCATAAAGGGCGTGACACAGGGCTGTAGCATATTCACTACTTTATTATGTCTGTTCATAGAGCAAGCACTAAAGTAAATGAAGAAGAAATTTGCAAATGAAATTGAAGTTCAAGAATAAGAAATAAAGTTGGTGTTCGCCAGTGATATTGAAACTTAAACACCACTCACGGGTTAACCCTTGGGCATCTTCTGACTGGCGAACTACTGCATACAAAGCAGTATGAGTAGTGATCTATGATCATAGGGCATGTGATCAGCCTGTTGCAAGAATCTTGATGGTGCATCTGCTTTATTCTAGCAGCTCCTCAACTGGCCTCAAAAGGCTGAATGGACTGCATCCAAAGACCTCCCTTCCACAGAATAAAGAACCTGAGATGGTACTGTAAATTGAATGCAGGTCCTTCTGCACGGAAGGCAGTAGCACTAACGTTTGGGTTTCGAAGTGGTTTAATTGTTCTGTTAAAGATGACAAAGAACTTGGAACATCCAATGAGTGAAATGGGAACTATTTTAAAAACAGGTTGTGAGAGTAATATCAACAAAAGTAATACATGGGCAATGTAATGTAGCCAAATTAAATCAGGTGATGCTGTGGGAATTAGATAAGAAAATATGACACTAAAAGTAGTAGATGAGTTTTGCTATTTGAGCAGAAACGTGACTGATGATGATTGAAATAGAGAGGATAAAAATTGCAGACTGTCAGCAGCGACAAAAACATTGCTGAAATACCTATTTGTTAACATCGAATATAAATTTGTTAGTTAGTAATTTCGGAAGATATTTATCTGGAGTGTTGTCCTGAGTAGAAGTGAAATGTGGATGGTAAATAGTTCGAATAAGAAGAGAATAGAAGCTTTAGTATGTTCTGCTCCAGTAGAAAGCTGCAGATTAGATGGGTAAATTGGATAAGCAATGAAGTCGTACTGTAAAATGAGGTGAATCTGATGGTGTAAATCTGATAAACCAATTCTTTAACAGTCAAGTATCCGACTGTGACATCTTACCAAGAACACTGCAGCTGACCATTATTGCAAATTCCTGACTGGTTTGTCAATAAAAATGGTGTGTTGGAAAGTATGGGACCAGCAAATGGCATAGTCAATAGATGTGCAATTCATGTGCTGCACTCGTGAAGTAAATGCCACATGGTTAAAATTAAAGTGCAGTTACGCAACAAGGCCCAGTATGGGCTGTAATTATTGTACAGCAACGAAACTTGGTAGATATTCTAGTGTGTTAATGCAGAACCAATTTAAGCTGGAAAAAAAATTGTTCCAACTTATCCCACCAGGTACAAATCAGGAACTGTGATTGTAAGAAAAATGAATAGAAATGTTTCCATTTGTAATGGATTAGGAATGGGACATGGGCAGAAAAAATGACACAAGTGAGAAAGTAGTTTTATTATTAACCACTACTTACACTATTTGTTCAGTATGAGCACTGGAGATAGATACTGTACAGTGCCAGATTTGCACCTGGTGGCCAAAATTGGAAGCAATTTTTTTCCAGCATAAATTGGTTCCACATTACAACACTGACATATCCATCAGCTTTAGCTGCCATACGAGAATTACAGCCCACACTGGACCTCCAAGAATACTTGAACTACTGCCATAAGGTACATCAGTAAGAAAACTTCTGCTGGCATCGGGTACTTCCTGTGCGTAATTGGTAAGTTGTAATACTTTTACTTGCATATGAACATTTTAAGTGCTACTGTTTCATTTTTTTGTTTATTGTTAACACCCCTGAGACATTATGTGTGCTTCATTACGAAACCGCATTTTTGTAGGGTGAATCAGATAGAAGTCCAACTACAACCCAAAATTTCTTCCAAATGTTCTGAAGACTGCTAAATCAGAAAAATTGAGCATTCAGTGTCAGGACAACATATAGTTCCTTAAAAGACAATGACATACTCAAGAACATACGCAAATATAAAATAGATGGCCAAACATTGTTAGCAAATAGTAAGTAAAAAATCTGGTTGAAGGAACATTGCATTACACGAAATGGGGTTTCCTTTTAGGAATTGTGATTTTAGGAATTGTGATTTTAGGGACACTGTACAGTCATATCTTAATCAAGCAGAACATATTGAAAAAAAGATTTCATGATGATCAACTTGATCATAGGTGGGTAAAATGTTATTCGAAAAGAAATGAGAAATGATGGCAAGAGCAAGTGAAAATGCAAAGAGGGCAAGGGTGGCAGTTATGTCAGGTAATAGTGAGTGATTGTTTTAAGAACCTTGAGGGGTCATTGAATGGTGTCCCTCCCTCCAACATTATAAACTGTAACAAGAATATTATCTGTGATGATCCTGGACAATTGGAAGTAATTAGTGAAGCAGCAGTTGCAGATGGCACAATCCTCCCATCCTACATAGTGGGCAAAACATCCCTACTATACTTGCACAGGAGGTGGTTTAATCGGTGCAGCTTATAATAAAAATTGAAGTGATTGGCTTGACCTAACAGTGTTTTGAATTGTGCTGCATTGTAATTGTCTTGCCTTATGTCCAGCATTTAGAGGGACTGAAAATGATGATAGGTAATGATCTCTTGAGTCATCTGTCACTTAACATGATTAAAGTATGCCAAGAACATGACATTCAGTTTGTATCTCTGCCACCTAATTTGTGTCAGCCACGTGAGGTGCCCATTTTTAGACCTCAAAAAACTGGCCTGGAGAAACGGGCTAGATGACTGGAAAAGGAAGAATAGAGGGGTGGTAGAAAAATCTAAATTTCCTAGGTTGTTGAAAGGAGCCTTTAAAAATATAGCCATTGCTTCTAAATATGATGTTATATCAGGGCCCAGAAAAGCAGGATTTTTTCTTTTTGCCCCACTAGTTATTTCACAGATCCCAGAAAAAACACACATATTTGAAATGCAATTGAAAGAGGTTCACTGCAATGAAACAAAAGGAATGCTGAGCGAAGCAAAGCAAAGCTCTTGGACTCTAGGAAAAGGTATTTCTGTCAGTGACTTCAATGAAAGTGATAGTGACTGTGCAGAAAGCAGGGAGTCGTTATATTGTGATTCTGACTCTGTATCCAGAACATCTAACGGGGATGTAGAACAGCACAAGTTCAATTGAAAATGAAAGAATGGAGGAGGAAAAGGATAAAGATGTCCATGAATTCAATAAAAATGATTTTGCCATTAGTGGAATTTCCTATCAAAAGAAGGTTTAGGTATTTTATTGGTAAAATTAATATTGTCTCTAATGACACTTAAAAATGAAATTTCCGAGAAAGTAAATTCTTAATGGTCACGTTCATTTTCTCTTCCTGAAAGTGGAAAATACGGTTAAGGGTAGAAAGATTCCAAACTATTGAAAAAAAAATGTTACAGATCATGTCTTGTGGCTTGGGTCTCCCAATGGATAGACGACGACGACACCCAGCCCCTGAGTGAAGAAAATCTCAGACCCAGTTGGGAATCGAACTCGAGCTCCTTTCCGTCACGCTGAGCAATCAGCTATCAGGGCGGACAAGGGGTAGACGATTATGATATTGAGTAAACATCTTGACGTTCATAGTCTCGCAAAGTATTGAAACAAAACTGTTTGTCAACTTATCTGAGTGCAAGGATTTTTGTGGCAGTAATGTTATAATTTAATGTGCCTATATAATCTTTGAAGGCTAGAAAATTTAATATTTTGTTATAAATATACCAATATGTTTCTTAAAATTCAAAATAGTGATGTGATTCACTAAACTGTAAGATGTGATTCTTGAGTTTCTCCCGGCGTATTTGATAATCAAAATATGCACGGGTGTACTGCCGGTCTACAGTGCCCAATGGGCACAATATTTCGGCGATCATACATGTCGCCATCATCAGGTGAACTGATGGACTGAGCGCCTGTGAACGTGCCGGCATGGAGATCTGTACGCTATGGCTGCTCAGGAGGAACTGGGTTCGGTCGCGGCGGCGGTTGATTTAAATACCCTCCGGACCCAATCACTGGTTCCCAAGCCTTGCTAAGATTATAGCCACAGCCACAGTCACGGTTTATGAGGTTGTCATTGGTGCGAATTTCGATGGCCCCTCTAACAACGCTGTCCCAGTATCTTGACGTCTGTACCAGAATCCTCGTGCGTTCATACTCCATAGTGTGATTTTCTGACAAACAATGTTCAGCGACCGCCAACTTGCTTGGATACATCAGTCGAGTGTGCCTCTGGTGTTCACGGCATTGTCTGACCAATATACGACTTGCCACATTGACACGGAATCTGGTACACGCCGGCCTTCCTCAAACCGAGGTCATCTTTGGCACTCCCCACCAGTGCACGAGTTTTATTTGGAGAACAAAACACAGTTCCGACCCGGTGTTTCTTCAAAATGGAGGCGATTTTCCTTGAGAGTGCGCCTGTATAAGGAATAAACGCAGTGCCTACCTCCTCCCTCGTGATTTCATCCATCTCTACAGGTTGTGCTGTAGTGGTTGGGCGGAGAGCACGTTGAATCTGCCACTCAGGGTACCCATTTTTTCGAAATACAGTTCTCAGATGTTCCAATTCCAGGGGTAGACTCTCTGCGTCAGAGATAGTGCGTGCCCTATGTACTAGAGTTTTAAGTACCCCATTCCTCTGTGAAGGGTGGTGGCAGCTGTCTGCGTGCAAATACAGACCAGTGTGCGTTGTCTTCCGATACACCCCATGACCTAGGGTGCCATCAGCCCTTCTCTTGACCAAGACGTCAAGGAAAGGTAATTTACCCTGCATTTTAGTCTCTGTAGTGAATTTGATGTTGGGGTGTATGGAGTTTAGATGTGTAAGGAAGTCAAGGAGTTTATCCATACCATGTGGCCAGATGATGAACGTGTCGTCCACGTAACGGAAAAAGCAAGTAGGTTTCCATTCGGATGACGACAGGTCTTCCTCCTCGAAGTTCTCCATGTACAAATTTGCTACCACCGGTGAGAGTGGGCTACCCATGGCGACTCCCTCTGTTTGTTCGTAGTATTCTCCATTAAAAAGAAAATATGTGGAAGTCAAGACATGCCTAAAAAGTTCTGTGGTCTTCTCGTCAAACTTCTGACTAATCAATTCTAGTGACTCTCGCAGGGGTACCCTCGTGAACAAGGAAACGATGTCAAAACTCACCATGATATCTGACTCATCCAACCTGAAGCTATCAAGGCGTTTGACAAAATCCACGGAATTACGGATGTGATGAGGGCATTTACCCACATAAGGACTTAATATTCCCGTCAGGTATTTGGCCAACAAATATGTAGGTGACCTGATGTTGCAATTTTGAATTAAAAATAAATTAATGTGTGAATATACGAACATCAGGGTTGTGCAGTTAACACTCAAATTTGCATTGTGATATCAGTGGGTTGACCCCAGCTTAAAGTACTGAATTGCATTGAATTGAACTGAAGTGAGGTGGGGGACTTACGGTCCAACTACCATAAAGGAAGGGACCACTTGATTGGACGCATGTCGAGGCACCAAGGTATCGTCTATTTAGGAATAGAAGGAAGTGTAGAGGGAATAAAATTGTAGAGGGAGATCAAGTAAGCTATAGTAAGCAGTTTCAGGTGAATGTAAATTGTAGCAGCTGTATGGAAATGAAGTGGTTTGTACGTGATGCACTAGTGTGGACAGCTACACCAAACCTGTCTTCAGACAGCTGACCGAAACAACATATTTCATAACATATAGTATTTGCTTGTTCTCCCTTTTTTGTGTTCTTTCATTCTTATGCTTATCTTGAACCATCAGTCCTGGTGCCTTTTTCAGTGGTTGGCTTACATAGCTCTCCTTCCTCAGACAGGAACTCTAACCTGTAACCCTTACTTCTCATGGGTAAATATTCTGCTGACTCAACTATTCAGGCCGCTTATGACGCATTCACAAAGGTTTGCTTCCACCTGTACCAGTTTCCCTATCTCCCAAACTTCACAGAAGTTCTCTCGTATATCTTGTGGGAAGCCTAGGTCAGTGCACACTACTAAGGAGCAAAAATTCATTCTAGATTGAATTTATTGCCCTTTTGCAATGCTTGTCATTAACTCACTTCATTTCATATTATCATATGCTTCAGTGTATATACAGTTTTGATCTGTATAACCATGCTCTTAACAAAATAGCTTTGCTTGTAAGGAGGGAGTGAAATATTCCAATTTTTTATGCTGATGTACTAGATTTCCGTCCTTTCTATTCATTCTCTCCTGTGTTCAGAAGTCATGTTATGGAAGATGTGTGTTTTTCCATCTCTACCCTGTAATTTGTGTTAGTATTATCCACATTCATTTTTTGCTGATACCTTTTGTGTCAAAGGGATGAGACTTAGTTGCAATATGTGCTTAAAATATATAATTTTCATATATAATGAAAGACTTGATTTCAGTTTATAAGCTATGCCCCTTATTAACTAGTCTGAAACCAAAATGAATAATTATTTTGTTCAGTTTAATAATGGGATGTAGTCTGATGTTTTACTGGTCGTGGAATGCTTTCAGTTATGACATGTTCTTGCAGGTTTCCTCAGGGAGAACCACCTCTTCCTAAGCCTGTGCAAGTAGTGACAGTTGCTGCATATGATCATGCTCGAGAGGTGACAGATCACGAGACTTTAGAGGAACTCCTTGCAGACCCAGATGAAATGAGAATGCAGGCACTAGTGATTCGTGAGCGCATACTTGGCCCTGCACATCCAGACACAAGTTACTATGTGCGCTACAGAGGAGCTGTCTATGCTGATGCAGGAAAATTTTCACGCTGCATTGCCCTTTGGAACTATGCTTTAGACATGCAGCAGGTGATGTTTTTCAGCGTTTTCTATGTAACTATTGCTGTGTAATTGTGATGGCCAGAGCAACTAATTCCTAGTTTTGTTGAATGGCGTTACTCTTTTGATACAGAGCATTGTAAGTAATAGTTTGAAGTATAGTATGCATTTATTTTGCGATAATTGATTTGAGTCCGTGAGGAGACATTATTTTGATAATTACTTGTTCAAACTTTCATTTGTGTGGATCCTCATATTCAAAGATTGATCTGATAACAGTTCAGTTACATAAGTTGAAGGTAAAGCAAATAAACTTTATAACAAGTGTAAATCCAGGTGTCGAGCTATGTGCCAACCTGGTTAAAAACCCAAAAATTATGGTATATGATCTGTAAATTGTTTTGCATAAATCCCAGACAGAAATTCATTGTCAGCAATAGGTAGCTGATTTTGTGCACTTTGATATCTTTGTAAAGTTTATCAAAACGAACTTTTAATTCCTAGCTGTCCAGAGCATTATTGTTGGTGCCAGTGCCAGTGAAATAGATAACTGATTGATCTTATTGTGAAGCTCATGTTATGTACTATGCAAGTGTGTGTAAACTATGCCTAATGCAGCTATCTCTACTGAGAGAAGACATTCCATATGCTATGAAATATGTATTATCCGATTTTAGGTAAACTATTCAGTGAAAAAAATTGGTTTTTGCACTTCTTTGCTCAAGGGCTGAATTTCTTTTCCTTATTTGTCATAGTTACTGTGCCAAATCAAATTAAGTGGAGTATCGCAGAAAATTTTAAAGAGTTTGCAGAGAGAAAAACAAATTACTAAGTTTGAAATGTAGATAAGATATCGAAATTTTATCTGAAACTGAGAGCAGAATGATAACTCATTTCATTCTCAAGATACTGAGTTTTAGATGTGTTGGTTGGTCACTCCCAATGTGCCCATTTCTGTCCCTGTGCATCATGTAGTCATAACAACCATCATATTTTATAAACAGTTTCAGATATTGAAAGGAGGTATTTTGCAAATGGTAACATGCAGAGAGATGTTTATATCTTATGATAAACACTTAAAAGTTTTTTATTCACTGAGATATGGAAATAACTTGTCCGTAGCAGTGAGGTCGGTGAAACAGGATGCGTAAACACATGAATAGTGCTTAAGTTCTAGAAGTGTAGGATATTAGTTCTCAAACACTGATACACACATCAGTTCCTGTAGCCCATTGGTAAAGTGCTTGCACTGGCAGTCTGTCAATTCTTGTTTGATTCCCATTGTTGCCGTCATTTTGTATTTTATTCCTCGCACTGTTACACAATCAATTATGTATTAAATAATCAATTATAAAATTTAAATATATTTAAACAGCTTGATTTAATAAATACATAAAATTATTGTAATCAGTTTAATTAAGATTACTATCCTTGTAAACCTAAAGGCTACGACCCACCACATTGGAGCAGACTGGTAAAATTTTGCACTAGCCGCCACTGTCTCATATGATCAATGATATTGCAGCAGAAGTATCTGCTCCATACTTCAGTTCAAAGTATACCGCTCCTACGTACACTAGCAGGATCTGTAGCTTTTTTTACCAAGTCTGAACTTGGTGGTTATGACTTTTCACTGTATTTTGTGGAGCTTATTACATGTGCAAACTCGAACATATGATTTATCAGAAGTGTTAGACTGAAGATCTTCTTTCTAAAAGTGGTATGCTTTATTTTGTAATGTCTAAATTTTATTAACATTCGTAGATAAATGGTAGCACTGAGGATGTTTTATTGAGGTGTATGTATGTATGTATGTCTGTCTTACCAACGTCAATCTTTGCTTTCTTACATAATGTTCCATTGGACATAAAATGAGTTATAAGCTCCTGCCCCTCCTGCTTCCTTTCGTATTTATCGGTATTCATATTTAAATAAAGCAATGGACAAAATATACAATAAAGAAAAGAATATTTCTGATATTTCAAAATTAGTTCACTTACAGTGTATTCCTTGACATTTGATGCAAAGTTGTGTGTCTGTTACCTCATTGTAGAACTGTACTTTGCAGAGAATGCTGGATCCCTTGAATCAGATGACCCAGAGCTCACTGTCGTCATTCGCTGAGCTGTTTGCTTTCATGGCTGGAGAGCAGGGCCGACCAGCAGCACGTGGTAGGAGAGTTCCTGAAGCATCATTTGAAGAAGTGCTAGATGTACTTCGGAAGGCAGTGAGAGAGGTAGAGGCTGGCTCAACTCAACTGGATCGCATGCCAGCAGCAGCTGTTGGTGAACGAGAAACCCTTCAATTACGTCGAGCTGTTGTTGTTGCCCTGCAGCTTGCATGTTTGCTGGCACGTCTTTTGCCAGGACTTGATGAGGCTCGTACATTTGAACTTCACTGCACTGTTTACAGGTAGGTAACCATGACTCTTCTTATTTGTTGAGAGTTGTTTGGTGTGTAATTATTCTTCTTTCAAGAAGAAAATGACATGTCATGTTAGAAATGGACTGTTGTTAACCTCTATGAAAGGGAAATAACAGGATATTTGAAGGAAGAATCTGTGATTGGGTATCTACGTGTAAATCATACTCCGCAAGCCACCTAATGGTGAATGGTTGAGAGTACTTTTGGTATCACTATATATATATATATATGTGTGTGTGTGTGTGTGTGTGTGTGTGTGTGTGTGTATGGCGTGGGCGGGGGGCTGTCCCGAAATTTCAATAGTAAATCTCTCCCTGATGCACAAGGCCTCTCTTGTAATGTCTGCCAGTGGAGTTTGTGTAGCATCTCTGTAACGCGCTCTCACCAGATAAACACTCCCTTGACGAAATGTCACTCTTCATTGAATCTTCTCCATCTCCTCTATCAGTCCTACCTGATAGGGATCCCAGATAGATGAACAGTACTCAAGAATCAGATGAACAAGTGCCTTATAAGCCACTTCTTTCATGGATGAGTTACATTTCCTTATGATTCGTCTGATGAATCTGAGTATGGTGTCCACTTTTCCCACTATTTGTTTTATGTAGTCATTCCACCAAAGCCTGCTCTGGATAGTTACGCCTACATAGTTTACGGCAGACGCTGTATCCACCTGTCATCAATAGTGTAACTGTACAGTATGCGCAATATGTTACATTTATTTATGTTCAGGGTCAACTGCCAGAGCCTGCACCATTCATCAATTCTCTATGGGACCTGTCTTCATAGATGCTGTCACAGCGTAATGATCACTGATACCTTCCTTCTGTTAACTGATTCGATAAGTTGAGGTGTGTGTGTTGCCAGGAGGTCTAAGATGTTACTCTCATGAGTTGGTTCTCTATCTATCTGCTTAAGGTAATTTTTGGACAAGATATCCAAAACAGTGCCGCACGAATCCCTGTCTCTGGCACCAATTTTGGTGGCATAACACTTCTGATCTATACCAGCCAAGTTGAAGTCACCCCCTATTACAGTGGCATGATCAGGAAAATTATTAATGATATTCTGCAAGTTCTGTGTGAAGCACTCTACAACTACAGGTCCTGACCCAGGTATCCCACAGAAGCATCTGATCACCATTTTTAGCGTTCTTCGGTACTCAGTTTAATCTATATTAATTCACATTCAGAATCAGTGATAACCTCACGAGATTTTATCAAATTTTTTACTGCAATAAACACACCACCACCATTGGCGACTAACCTATCCCTACAATAAACACTCCAATCTGAACTTAGGATTTTGTTGTCATTGACGTCTGGTTTCATCCAGCTTTCTGTTCCCAACACTATCTTTGCATTATTACCTTCAATAAGTAGTATAATTCTGCAACCTTTCCTTGGATGCTCGTGCAGTTTACTAGAGTCATATTAATCTTTTCTATCTCTGATCTGCGGGGACCAAGATTCTCTGAGGTCACTGTGGCTAATTTAACAGGCAAACTGTCTTTGAGCCCAATGGAGGGGTTCTCTAAACCGAAAAAGCCGCATGTGCACACCACACATATTCCACTACCCAAGTTGCCGCTTCCTGCAGGTAGGGCACACCTGATCTATTAAGGGGAACCCTACAGTTCTGCACCCGATAGCGGAGGTTGAGAAATTCACATCGGACACAGTTGCAGAGTTGTCTGAGCCTCTGGTTTAAACCTTCAGCTCTGCTCCAAACCAGAGGACCGCGATCAACTCCGGGTGTGATGCTACAAATAGATAGCTTAGCCTGCACCCTGTGTGCATTGCTATTTGCCTCTAACAAATCAGCCAGCCACCAAAAGGAGCCGAGGATGGCCTCAGAACCAAAGCAGCAGGCGTCATTCGTGCCATGCACACTAGAATTATTTCCTGCCTTGGCTGCTGTCTCCCTGAGGGGCTCCGTCACCCGCCTAACATTGGAGTTCCAAATTACAAGCATACCCACCCTCTGTACTTGTCTGGACTGGGCAGGAAAATCAACTGCTGGCCCAACAGGAGAGGAATCCCCTGCTGGCTCAGAGTTATCATCTACAATGGGTAGCACCTTGTACCTGTTGCTAAGATGTAGGGAGCCAGCCGCACAGCCTGCTTCCTTTTTTGCTTTCCGCCTAGTGACATGTGAACCCACCACTGTCTGCTACGAACTCTGGAGTGAGGACGGACCAGTCAGATGTTGTGTATCAGAAGCTGCAGCAATTTCTGGTTCACCAGGGGATTCCAGTGGCACCAAAGGTGTAACTGGGCTTGTCACTGGCACCCTGATGTCACCGCAACTTTGATTATTAGCTGGAAGCTTGTTGACGGTAGCCAACGCAACTTCCAGCTGTTTACAGACAGCAGCCAACTTTCCTTGTGTCCGCTAACAACAAGCAGAGTCCCTAGCCATATGTACTGTGTATAAAATAGGTATAAGGTGTCAAATGGTGTGGTTGCATTTGAAATGTGTATGAAATATACCAAAGGAGAATAAACTAACACAAAGTTGATGTACAGATTCCTCACTGTACTGTGACACTGCAAGCTATTAAACACAATTAAATTTTTCTACTGAAGTTGATCGATTTACAGGTACCTGTTAGAAATCCTGTTGACCGAAAAGTTACTACACGAGATAAATATTCAAACTAGAATGCACTTATCTAAACTTCATGCTGTCTACTAGCACAAAATTAAAACTTAGTGATGTGATGGAGTTTCTGGCAATGGGAAAATTTACACTAGGAAGCTGCCCTACACAATGATATTCATAAGATTTATGCAGAAACAAAAACTACAATTAATTTTCTGACTACTAGTCTACACACTAAAATACACACCTAAAGTTCACTTCTTTGCAGAAGCACTTGGGAAAAAAAAGACTAAATTAATTTACTGTTTATCAGAAAAGTACAGCTGCCGCTGCTGCGCATCCTCTCAGCTCAGCGGCTGCCGCTACACTGTATGTGCGTGTTCTTGATGACTCTTGAAAGCTCAGAACAAGATTCAGATTTCAGTAGGCATCTTCAGTCAGCAGCTTACCAGCCCTTACAGTAGTTACAGAGCACAAAAAATGTGGATTTCCTACAGTATTAATTTATTTAAGTAACCAGTTTTTTGCTTACAAAGACATCGCCAAACAAGAGTTACTGTCTTAAAATGGCCTAAAACTTGAAAACAGATTAACTAAATACATTACTATTGTAGAATGAAGACTATTGTGTGCTTTTTGTGTATAAGTATGAAGTTATTTTGCTGAGCAGTAACAAAAGAGTCATTTAAAGGTCTATTAGAAACAAGAAGTGTGATGAAAATGTAATGAGAACTTTAAGAAAAACAAAATTATCTTTATTTATTCATAATTATCAACTTCACCCCCCTACAGTGTGATTACCATCAGATATAATACACTTGTGCCAGCACTTTCTCCAATCGGAAATACTTCTGGAAGTTACTTTTCGTTATGGTGGTCAGCTCCTTCAGCGATTCTTTTATCTTATCAATGGTGCCAAAGTGAGATCCTTTATCATGAACAAGCATTGAGGTGTGAGTGGAAGTATTGTCATAATGCAATTTCCATGAGTGTTTTTTGCCACAGTTCTGGTCATTTTCTTCAGATTTCATCACACAAATGGCGCATAATTTCATAGTAGTGTTCCTTATTGACTGTACGCCCATAGGGCAGGAACTCATGATGCATTATCCAATTGTAATAGAAGAAAAAGATGAGCAGAACCTTCACATGTGATCAGACTTGTCAAATTTTTTTTCAATTTTTGCTCTTCAGGCAGTGTCCATTGGGATGATAAGGCCTTGATGCTCCGTGTCATCGCACATCTTGCCAGTTGTTTATTTTCTTTGTCTGATCTACTGTCACAACATCACATCCGTATATCCATTTTCATCACCATCTCCATTTTTTAGAAGTTCTGAATATTTTACTTCATTCAGCAGTTCCTGAATGATATCTGCATGATGTTGTTTTTGATCAAAATTCAACAATTTTGCAACAAACTTTGCTGCTACATGTTTCACACCCAACACATATGAAAAAATTGCTTTGGCATGAGCCAAAGGCTATGCTGACATCATCAGCAACACCTCTAATAGCGATTCAGTGATTTTCCACTTTCTTTACTTCTGCCACATTGTCGTCAGTAATCAATGTGCAGAATTTAATGCAAATTCTTTGATCCATTCTGTTTCTTAAGTAGAAATTCACTGAGGACTCAAAAACACATATGACATCTTAGACTGTCAACAATAAACTAAATATTCAAAACAAACTGAAAATGCGAATATACATCAGTAACATGTTTACTGACAGGATAAAAAAGTTTTGAAAATTATATGTATAAGGTCTACAAAATTAAAAAAAAGTTCTGCTACTTTTTGATATAGTTGTCTATCAAAAGTCTCGTGTTGCTGTTGTTCTTGCTGTTGTTCATAGTGGTTATGGGTGTCTTGCTGAACCCGCTCTCTATGATCAAATCTACATTTTTTTAAAAATTTTTTATACCCAAAACTTCTTGTGTCTATTATGGAATTATCTATACCTTTATGCCTCAGATTGCTGAATACAATCCTTTGTGCCTTTTTCTTCTTCTGTGTCTGTCTATTGGCTGCAGTAGTAAATTAGAAGTTGGGGGCATGATTAAATCTTTCTTTCACAGCATTTATTACATGTGTCACTAGGGCTTTAAACTATTTTATTTTAAGGATTTATGATAATTTACTGTCAGAGGGCTCAAACGTACTACACTTTGTATGGGAAAAGAAGATCCCTGGCAGCTAGCAGGCTTGTTACCAGCTTTCAACCTTGAAGGGCAAATGGCTGCTGCAATACTGACTGAAACCTGTAGCTGTCAAATACTGTGGCAACAATGAATGCAAACTCTACAGAAAAACTTTGACAGTGAAAGAAAAAGTTTTATTGTGATTTTTTTTTTAAGCAGTTGTTGGCAGGATTTCTGAGTTTCTAACCGAGTACCCATTCCATTTTGCACACAGTGTTGTGATAATTGACATCCTCATCTGTGGACCCCCTAATCAGTGGTCTTGGTGCATGTTGCGTGAATTCTTTTAAACACTTTTAGAAGGCTGCTAGGTCACTTCTCTAATATTGTGCATGGAATGAAATTGTTAACTTAGGAGCTAGATACCCAAAAACATTGATTCGTGTACTGCTTCTTCTGTTCCGTGTCCTTCGTATTTCATGTGTACTAATCTGTTCTCTCATACGTAACTGTGTTCCATTACGTCTTTTCAGTTGATTCAAATACATCATCATTAACAATATCATGAGATGGAAAGTTGCTACTCACCATATAGTGGAGATGCTGAGTCACAGATAGGCACAACAGAGAGATTTTCACACTTAAAGCTTTCGGTTAATGGTCTTTGTCAACAATACATACACATGCGCGCATGCGCACACACACTCATGCAAACGCAACTCACACACATGACTGCAGTCTCAGGCAACTGAAACCACACTGTGAGCAACAGTACCAGTACATGGTGGGAGTGGCGACTGGGTGGGGGAAAGGAAGAGGCTGGGGTGGGGAGGGGGATGGATAGTATGGTGGGATGGCAGACAGTGAAGTGCTGCAGGTTGGGCGGCTGGCAGGGGAGAGGTGGGGAGGGGAGGACCAGTAGCGGAAAAGGAGAGAAACAGAGAAATAAATAAAAAAATAATAAATAAATAAATAAATAAAGGACTGGGTGTGTTAGTGGAATGATGGTTGTGTAGAGCTGGAATGGGAGCAGGGAAGGGGCTGGATGGGTAAGGACAATGACTAACAAAGGTTGAGGCCAGGAGGGTTAAGAGAACGTAGGATATATTGCAGGGAAAGTTCCCATCTGCGCAATTCAGATAAGCTGGTGTTGGTGGGAAGGATCCATATGGCACAGGCTGTGAAGCAGTCATTGAAATGAAGGATATCATGTTTGGCAGCGTGTTCAGCAACAGGGTGGTCCACTTGTTGGTTGACAAACTATATAGAATGCAGCACAGTGGTTGCAGCTTAGCTTGTAGACCACATAATGGCTTTCACAGGTAGACTGCCTTTGATGGGATATGTGATGTCAGTGACCGGACTGGAGTAGGTGGTGGTGGGAGGATGTACGGGACAGGCCTTGCATCTAGGTCTATTACAGGGGTATGCGCCATGAGGTAAGGGATTGGGAGCAGGGGTTGTGTATATCGTGTAGGTTTGGTGGACAGTGGAATACCACTGTGGGAGGGGTGGGAAGGACAGTGGGTAGGACATTTCCAATTTCAGGGCACAATGAGAGGTAATCAAAACCCTGGTGGAGAATGTAATTCAGTTGCTCCAGTCATGGGTGTACTGAGTTATGAGGGTAATGCTCCTCTCTGGCCAGACGGTGAGGCTTTAGGAAGTGTTGGGAGACTGGAAAGATAAGGGACGGGAGATTTGTTTTTGTATAAGGTTGGGAGGATAATTACGGTCAGTGAAGGCTTCAGCGAGACCCTCAGTATATTTTGAGAGGGACTGCTTGTCAGGAGGTATTACTGGTGGTTAGTAGGTCAGATGTGGACAGAGGTACTGATGTAGCCATCTCTGAGGTGGACGTCAACATCTAGGAAGGTGGCTTGTTGGGAATCTGTCGGGCACTGGGAAAAGTAGTGTTCAGTAGTGGTAAGGCCATGGGCATTAGGAGTGTTAGTGTACAGGGAGGTGGTATCAATAGTGACGAACAGGGCATCGTGTGGTAAAGGGACAGGAACTGTGGAGAGTCGGTGGAGGAGATGGTTGGTATATTTTATATAGGAGGGTAGGTTCCGGGTAATAGGTTGAAGGTGTTGGTCTATAAGAGCAGAGATTCTCTCAGTGGCAGCACAGTAACCGGCCACAACGGGGAGTCCTGGGTGGTAGGGTTTATGGACTTTTGGAAGCATGTAGAAGGTAGGAGTGCTGGGAGTGGCAGGGGCGAGTAAAGAGATGGATTGTGGGGAGAGGTTCTGGGATGGAGATCTTGCTAGATTACTGAAATGGGATCACTGTGGGAAGGTTTGTAGGTGGAAGTATCTGACAGCTGGCGGAGCCCATCCCCAGGTAATCCTTGCAGTTCAGAACAACGGCGATGAAGCCTTTGCCCTTAGGTAGGATTATAATGTTGGGATCAGTTTTTCGATGGTGGACTGCGGTTTTTTCTGCGGATGTAAGGTTAGTATGCATGTTGAGGGATTTGGGGAAGAATGGTGAGGCAAGGTTTGAGGTTAAGAAACTCTAAAAAGTTAACGGGGGATGGTTTGGGGGCAGTGCAGGTGGGTCACGGTTGGATGGAAGATTGAACTGAGTTAGGCAAGGTTGGTTCAGTAATGGTCTTGGTTTGAGTCTGATTGGTAGGGTTAGTGGCGAAAAAGGGTTTCCACTGTAGGGACCGGGAGAAGGAGAGAAGGTCTTTAACAAGTTCTGCATGATTGAATTTGGGAGTTGGGCAAAAGGTGAGGTCTTTGGAAAAGACTGATATTTCTGTGGGGCTAAGGCTTCTGGAGGGGAGGTTCATGACTGTATTAGGGTCTGTTTAGGTTCTGGATTCTGTGTGGTGGTGAGAGTGAGTTTTGGAGGGCGGGGTAAGTGTAGTAGGTTTGCAAGACAGGGTTTGTCAGCTATGAGGGGGTGTGGGGGAGGTTTGGAAGTTGTTGTAGAGGTGGTGGACAGTGGCACTCCAAGGTGTGAGTAGGAAGTGAGCAGGATGGAGAGTTTTTTGAGGTGGCGTCGTGCATGTTGCTTAAGTTCCTGCGGGGCAAGAGTTTGTGTGTTTTATGGGTTCCAGGAATTTGGGATTGCATAGCAGGAGAATCTTGTGGATGGGGAGAAGGTACTACAAGGTGTTTTGGGCTTGGTTGATGTGGTTTTGCAGGACTATGTTGGTGAGGGCTAAAGATTGGCAGAATTTGAACAGGTGGAAGTGATTGTGGGAGGAGGGGTGGCAGCCAGAGATTTGTAATTCGATGGTAAGGCCATTAGGGGGGATTCCATGAGCCAAGCAACAACACAGGAACAGTATGGGGGACTGGGATCTGGGTGGGGATAAGGAGTCTTTTCTGTATTGACACAGATGGAAGGAGCAAGGATCCATGGTGGTGGAAAAATGCGAAAAATTTACATAAATAATGTAGAATAACTTCTGAAAAATTTTGCAAAAATACACCCAAATATGTGTGAAAATATACAAAAAAGATGAGATGGATGCAAAATGGGGGCACAAGAAGAAATCAGAAGGTGTTGATGATAGCGAAATGCGAAAACTTGCTGATATTGTCGAGAAGTCACAAAGTTCTAAGTAAAGAATAACTGATAATATATATATATATATATATATATATATATATATATATATAGTGTGTCTGGAGTGGGGAGTGGTTCGTAGGATGAGATACAATATCCTGTGGCACCGGAAAGGTGGGAGTAAACACGCAAAAATATGTGAAATGGTGCAGGGAGAGTGATGAATTTGAAAGTATAAGATTAATTATATCGGCGGGAGTAATGTGGGACATAAGCTGCTGCACCAACAATCGGTGTGATTTTGTAGCTGTCTGTTGTGTACAGCTGAGAAGGTTGATAAAGTATGGCTTGTAAGTAGAGCGTGCAGTGCAGTTTGTAAGGCGAAAAGTGTGTGTGTGTGTGTGTGTGTGTGTGTGTGTGTGTGTGTGTGTGGTTGTGGTTGTGGTTGTGGTGGTTGTTGTTGTTGTTGTTGTTGTTGTTGACGACATAGGCCATTGGCCAAAAGCTTCAAGTGTGAAAATCTTTTGGTTGTGCCTATATGCGACTCAGTGTCTCCACTATATGGTGAGTAGCAACTTTCTTCTCACAATATTGTTACATTCCATCCTGGATTTTCCATTGTTTGATAAATCATTATTACATATACGAAGGGGATTATAATATATGAACAACATTTAAACAATTTTTAGGGTCCCAACTTCAGTGTTTTATGGTTGCAGGTAACTACGTCACTGAGAGGAGTACACAGACTGAGGAAAATTGTACAGGATGTTCATGTAAGGGGAAATGGGGACTTTTTGGAAAAAAATACATTAAATAAATTCATATTGTAGCTCAGTTTCTGCCCTTTGGTACATGGGCACCTCCTTCATCATTCCACTTTTAAGGGAGAATTGTGTCCTTTTGTTCAAATGTTTTTCTTTTGTGAAGCAGTGACATAGTTCAGTCTTTATGGCCCGTTTAACACAGATGTTGTCTTTTGTGTGTGTGGTTTTCTTTTTGCTTTTTCTTTTGGTTAAATATAAAGCAGTGTGTGTGTTCATATCAAAATTTATCATAGTGAAATATATGTGTGTATATTTTGTCTGTTAATTTGGCATGTCTTTTAGATTGGCAAAGGCACCTGTAACACACAGACTTGGAGGAGCCACACCCTTGCATGTGGCATGTGCTCAGAGAGGTGGAGGGGGAACTGAAGGAGGAAGATATCCAGCCTGCCGTCTCCCTTCAGCAGCTGTTGTATCTTTGCTCCTTGCGTCTGGAGCCAATGCAGATGCAAAGGATGATGATGGCTGCACACCACTTCATTTTGCAGCTGGTGCTACGACAGAGTTAGGTGCACCGTCTCTCATTAGGACTCTGCTTGAAGGAGGTGCACATTTAGATGCTAGGAACGGTCAGGGCCGTACATTTGAACAGCTGCTGCCTGCAGGTGTTGCGCTACATGAATTAATAAATCCAGTACGCTACACAACACTCACTTGTTTAGCTGCAGCCACAATTCGTAAATACAATGTGCCTTATCGTGGACAGATTCCTGTCTCATTGGAAGAATTTGTTGCACGTCATTAAGATAGAGAAAAATGGCTGAATGCCATTGGGTGACACAGATCTTCCAGAGAAGTGGAATTATATCAGCATTAATTAGCACTGTATTGTTACTATGCAAGCAATTTCTTGTAAAGTAATAGGAATTACGGTATGATAATAGCCGTGCAGTACTAAGCCTTTATAATATCATTAGCTGATTCTAACTGAGTTTTCACAAAATCACATGAAATGATGGTTTTGTTTGTTCCTGAGAGTGAGAGGATAATTGTTGGGAATGATATCCACTTGGTTGATCACATCTTGAGCTACCATCTTAGTACCGTTGTGTACATTTTGGCAGTGGAACACTTGTGATAGAGTATTGTTTTGTGATGACTAACAACTGTGTGGATGAAAATGATCATCACAATGTTCATATAGAGTCCAATTTGATTTTTTCCTGAGCTCTGATCTATGATTGAAGTGTGTTAGCATCATGCTGCGTGAAGTTGAATTTTGGAATAATCATATTTTTGTTCTGTAGAAGATAGGAGAAGTGTTTACTTTGTATCTTCAGTAACTGGGTTAATATTTTACTCTATAAATTAAAAAGTTATTTGCTTGAATTCTTAAAATGACAACCTTATCAAAGCTGCTCGATAAACATATATACTGAAGTGTAATTGTCCCTTCTTTTTTTAACCCATAGTCTCATTTTTAATAAAATACCCACACTTTTTGCTGCTCAAGTGAAAACAACTGTTTAACTACAGGTTAATCATATTGATTGCTTCCTCAGTCTTTATGACTAGACATTAGGGGTTGAACAAGATTGTCACTTATGTTGTATCAAGGTATTCTGATCACGGTACACGGGATGCTGAAGTCATATTGTTTCTGCTGCGGAGATAATATCTGCTCCAGCATTCATCTCTCCTGAATCGTTGACAGTAATTGTAAATTAGGAATTTCTGACTGACAGCATAGTAATCACTATTTGGAGCATAGTTGTGATAATCCTTATGCCCACAAAATCATTCAGCTATAGATCTAAATGTCATTTTTCAGCAGCTCGTATCCTTTAGTTACTTAAGTGTAACATGAGTTTGATAGTAGACACTGTATTGGACTCAGAGTAAATTGAGAACACATCACATTCGTTTTTGGGTAGTGCCTTAAATATGACTGTACTGTGTAGCAACAGCAGCAAGAATTGTCGAAGAGTGTGACTGGAACTGTTGTTTGTGTCAAAGTAAGTGACTATATGTTACTCAGACATGTTCAGTAGTCTAGTGCAGTGATTTGAAACAGACCAGTTTTATAACGTTTGTATTGGCTGCTTAAAATATGCCTTTACTAATCAGTCTCAAAAAGAAATCTCTGTTCTCATGTATTCAGCCACTTCTGTCCTACTTATGGAGGGAGAGTGGTGGATCCTTCCAGAGTTGTTGCTTTACAGTATTAAGAATTGTGCCTGAAGAGAATCTGTTACCTTAAATCCTATTCTACAGTCTTCATGTAGTCCATAGAGCTGGTACTCATGACTAGATGAAAGTGCAGATTTTATGGCCTTCACTAAAAGAAGTAAATAGTAAGTAATAAAAAGGAAATATTATGTAATTTATGAAATTTCCTGTCCACAGCTATTTCTTCATGATTTAAAATATCTGTGCTCAGCTGTAAATAGATTGTTTAATTTATGCAAAAAATAAGTGGTGTTTATACAGTTATGTTGAGAATTGTGATAAAAAATTATGTTCTACTAAAGAAACAGTTTAATACTTCAACAATAAATGAAAATTTTAGAAATACTTTGTAAAGTAATAAAAGAAAATGATTTGAAGACTTTAATGTAATTCTTTTCATGTTAATAATTGAATCTTACTTCCAGAGTGAAAATTTGATGCAGTCCTCCAGTTTTCATCTCATGCACTTTAAACCATGATTATTTTGAGGGCTGTGAGGTGTAAGGTATACACAGTATGTAACAAAAATGAAGTAAGACTTGCAGTTAATCTGTATTTGTAGGTAAACTTTAAGGCATTTAAGTTTATAATGGTATACAGTGATTGCCCATTGCTCCTATCAATCAACCTGTCTCACAGTGCACAAAGTTTACATTGTTACAATACTTCCTTTCTTTTTTTATATCACAATATTAATACTGACACCAGAGCTGCCTGTTACATTGCACTTTACACATGGAAAATAGCAGACTGCAGTAATGGAAACTGCTTGGAGCTAAAGATAAAAAATGGACTCAAAAATGTAAGCAATATATCTACAGAAGAAAATGTTCATGCCAAGTGACAACTGATTTTTATTTGTTATTTTTATTTTGGAAATATTGCTGGAGTGATATGTGCAATAACACGTTGCCACTGATGAATATTTTGTTTTGTTATGTTATGACTGTAATATTTTAAATCGCAACACAAATAAAATCCTTCATAATACTTGTTTTGTTTTTTATCAGTTACACTGGTATACAGAGTTCCACCAAATGACATAAATATTCTTCAGATTGTGTCTTTGGACTGAGTACCTCAAAGATTGATTGATTTATTAATGATGTAACATTTTTAAATGGAAAATGTTATTTTGAAGAAAACACCTTTAAAAGTGTAAAACCCATTGCTTTTCTTGTGACCATTTCTCATGACAATAGTGCTATTTGAAAGTTCTGGATCCAAAAGAGCTTGGGAATACACACACACACTCTCTCTCTCTCTCTCTCTCTCTCTCTCTCTCTCTCTCTCTCTCTCTCTCTCTCTCTCCCCCCCCCCCCCTCCCTCCAAGGGATTACTGTGCTACATGGTTTAGCTGCATCCCTCGATTCATCTGAACTTTGGCCTTTACTTGTTCATATTCTATACATTTTACCAAGGAGATGAATCTCTATTGATATAGAAAAACAAAAAAAGTTGTAGTGTAGAGGCCTGCCTACGTGTTGGCATGCAGAAATTTTGTGGAGAAGCCTCTTACATGTCCTCCATACAGTCCTGATCTACCCCCATGCGATTTCCTGATTTGTGGTGCCCTGAAGGAAGACATTCATGGCCATCGATTTGCTTCGGATGAAGAAGTGTGCACGTGGCCACAATAGTGGTTTCGTAGGTAACAACCAGCATTTTCTCATCAAGGCATTGACTGTCTTCAGCTCACAGTAGGTTAATATATTAACTGTTAGGGCCATTACTTTTGAAGTAATAAATAGTTTCCATACTTTCCCATGTGTTTCATTTTCATTTGACTGCTCCTTATATGTACAGGGCTGCCACGGGTTCTGGGAAATAGGGGCGTATCTGGGAATGAAAAAAAAAAAAAAAATCTGGAAAAATCTCATTCTTGTCTCAGTAGATGAAAAGGTTTCTTTACTAGGGTGTCATACATCTTAGCTGGCTGAGTGCAGCTGAGTATATGCACCACTTCCCTAGTCCCTCATTCTTTCATTCTTACTGCTTCTCCCCTTCCTTCCACTTCCCCCACTTTGCAGTCAGTGCTGCCACCACTTCTTGTCACTAGCCTAGCTGCTGCTGATGAGAGGCAGGATGGCATGAGGAGCGGTTTGTTTGGATCTGACCCTCAGAGATTGTAGATGCAGTGGCCAGACGGTGGTCATGTGTGCACGAGTTACGTCTCTCTCTCTCTCTCTCTCTCTCTCTCTCTCTCTCTCTCTCTCTCTCTCTCTCTCTGTGTGTGTGTGTGTGTGTGTGTGTGTGTGTGTGTGTGTGTGTGTGTGTGTGTGTGTGTGTGCGCGCGCGCTCGCGAATAGCTGGCCACACGACTGGATTCCCATGACAGGCCGAAACAGAGGCCATTTCTGTGAGCATCTGTAATGGATCGGGCCTGTCTATCTGAAGCCATTCAGTTCCCACTAATGTGCAGGTCCTGCCCATCAGATCTATAGTCTTCACGATCTGCCAGTAATTTTTAAGAGCCATCGATAGCTGGTGTAACAAATGCTATGGGTTTTGGAACAACATACGTGAAGACATTACATGTTTTTTTTTGGACCGAGGATGTACTTTTTCATACGCTACTGACTTTACTTTTCTTCAGTTCCTCACTTAATAAACACTGTTCCAGAATTCTCTCACAGTTGTGTCTGGCATGGCAACCAGAGAAATGTGTAGGTTTTGCTTAAAATTCGCCACTCATGACACTTCTCTGAATGTTACAAATGGTTAATATGCCAGGCAAAAATAAATCGCTGCATTTTCGGTGGAATTCTAGATACTAACGAAAGCAGAGGTGACAGTAGATCTTTTAGAATGGTCACCATACAAGTGTGGTCATGGAGGGGACCCACTTAATATTTACAAAAAATGTGAGAGTAGGCTTCAGTTTAGAACAGCATTTTTCTCTCCAGTGTTCTGAATGACGCCCGACCACTGCTGCACTCCCCGCACTTCACCAGCTGACTACGCAGCCATAGCATTATGCTATACATCTGAGGGTCGCAGTGGATTAATATTGGAAAGGCTGAAATTGGATTTTGACATTTTTCACAACTCAGAGAATTGCATATAATCTTAAAATAGTGATTGATTTTCTGCATACAGCTTGTCCACATGTTGGCAGTATACATGGTGGCTATCGGGAACTGCATGTCTTACTTCCTCCCCCTCCCCACATTAGGACCGACAAGAGGCTGGGAGCTTCTCTGTATGAAATGTAAGTAATATGACTGTTGTAATAGTAACACTGCACGTCTAGGGCACTGTAACATTAGCAGAGATCAGAGGCATATGAATATTATTTAAGTAATGCTGACTCTCTGCTTCTGGCAGCACCAGTAAAATTATCAAGTTATTGTCGACAAGCTGTAAAGGACTAGAGATCTAGATGTGACATTAAACAAACTACATTCCAGTAATAGTTTGTCACCGATATTATATTTCCGGATATTTTTGCACAACCTGAGGAATTGCATTTTTGAGAGCTCTTTAATGCAGTGTATCAATTAAACAGATATTTTGACAGTACGTAAGTACAAATGTGTAAAATTCAAATATGACACTTTAGTTTCCCAAGCATGTAAATCAACACAGTGTCCAGTACCTTTCAACCTAAATGATGTAAAGCAAATGGAGCAGGAACGATTTTGAGTTACTTGTTGATGAAGCTGAAGTGTTGTATTTTGTGAATTTCGTATCTATACTGGTGTGTTACTGAAGTATGCAGTTTAATTGATGCAGCAGATTAAAGATCTCCCTAAACCCTGTCAGTTTTGGTACAATTTGTTTTGCAAAAACATAGAATTTGATTTTGCTGGCTAAAACATTACCTGTATTAAAAGTTAAAAGTGGAGCTTGCTTCATTAGTGTGCAAAGGTGAATTTTTGTGAGTAACCCAGTAATTGTTGGAGAAATATGAAGACAGAGGCAAAGCAAATACTGAAACACACTGGATTGCACCTTTAAATTAGTCTTACAACTTTTTAACACTCACAGATCCCTGTATGACTGTCCAACACAGTGATAAGTGGTAGGGGTATTAAAAACATTTTCATTAGGTTTCCATAAAATTTTGACGAAGTATTTGGTAAGTAATTTTTATATGCTTTTGCTTTCTGAAACTCAGCTTTATAAATTTTACATAGTAAAGTTACTTCTCTCCTTTATCAATCACTATTACTGTGGAACAAGTGTGCAATAAAAAGAGTATTACTAATAGAGACACAAAAGTGGGTAGCAGGTAGAAAATATTGACTACACCTGGTATAACATATACAGTTCGGCACACACTGCTGTGAAAGTTGTTACTGTCGGACAGTTGGGACAATTCTAGCACCCCTAGTGACGTTAAAGTCAGCAGTAATATTGTTTGTTTTCATTTGTTTTTCTACTTAATGAATGAAATACTTGTCTATTTTTTCATTCCAAGCATTAGTAAATGATCAAGAGATATGAGAGGATTGTGAAACAAACTTATAAACAGTCGTATCTTACTGATCTAGTGGCATCAATTACAACTTATTAATGAAGAAATTAGTTTGAATATATGTATAATTGCCAGTTACACCACGCATAATTGCTGCGTACAACCCTGAAAGCAAGAGAATATACACACATATTTCATGCAATTCTGACAGTCACACAGGACGAATGCTACCATATTGCAAATCAATAGTACTGCACAATTGCTGTATTGGTCACTAGTTAGAAGCTACCACTTGATAAACCAATGACTTTATTTGGCATGTTTTGGGTAGAACCCATCCTTGGATTGTCTGCAATCCAGAAATACTTAGCAAATAACAGAAAATGTAACTATACAAAGAATGTACAAGAGTGTGAAACTACTAACAGATATGTGTTAAACAAATGAAGTACGAGTATATACCATGAACATCTTGATCAGATATATAAAGACAGTACGTAACAAACAAAGCTGTCATTGCAGACTGACTAGCTACAATGTGATAACCAGGAAGACAATTTGAGCCACCAAAGGATGCCCCCCTTACAGCAACAGCAGTATGTTAATGATGTTCTACAGCCTGTTTTGTTACCCTTCATGGCAAGCCACCCTTGGCTTACATTTCAGCAAGACTGATGCCTGCCTGCACACAAGAATTTCTGCTGCTTGTCTTTGTGCTTACCAGATCCTGCCTTGGCCAGCAATGTTGCTGGATCTCTCCCCTATTGTGGATGTCTGGAGCGTTATGGGCAGGGCCTTACAAGCAGCTTGGGATTCTGATGATCTAATGCACCAGTTGGACAAAATTTGGCATGCTGCACGCTATCCCTCAGGAGGACATCCAATAACTCTCTCAATGTCAATCTGAATGACTGTTTGCATAAGGGCCAGAGGTGGAGCAACACATTATTGACTTGCTTAATCTGTGTAGCCGTTTCTCTTGAATAAATAATACAATTTTTCTGAAATTATAATAATTTGTTTGTCTTCACATGTACGGCACATCTACTGAGTGCCAAAAAATTTCGGTTATTTCCTTCATGGTACAGGAAATTATTTATTATTATTATTATTACCACCACCACCATCATCATCATCATCATCATCATTATTATGACTTTTACGGTGTATTGAGTAAAAATTGCCTGAGTACCAACATTGCACTATCGACTAGCAAGGATTTGTCAAAACCGGGAAGGACTTTCATGAGGTTCATTCACATCATAGCTGGATGGGAACAATTACAAAAAATGAAAAAAAGACACTATATCTAGATTTTTGGCACTTTCAAATGCTATTGGTACAAATGAAAATATTTTACTCATTGGAAAGGAATTCCTTAATACTGTAAAAACATTTATTGATAAGAAACTCCTTCAAGAACAATTAAAAATAGCTTGCACTTGAACTTTTTTAACTTTTTAGAAGTTTATTATAAAATTTAATCTCTATGGAATAGGGGCTGTTATCTGCACCTTTTGTGTAATGCCTTTCTAGATGACAATCAAACACTTTCATAGTACTACAAATGTGTACATCTCTATTTAGACTAGTGTACTGTTTGTATTTTAGAATCCATTGAACAATTTTATAAACATATATTGATGGAAGTCTTATGGTATGATTAAAACTACTTGTTGGTTGATAGGTCACTTGCCGCTACAGTGTTGCCACATCGGCTACTGCTCAGTTAAAGACAACACAAACATGGTGACTCCTTTCACAAGTGCCATTACTTAAATATGACATGGAGCAGTGTTGGCAATGGCCATCATGAGGTATGACGTTAGGCTTACCACGGTGATACCTCTCTATGACATTACTATGACATGTACATCCCCAATTTTGATGGTTTGGGATGTTTATTAACTTTCACGGTTGTATCGAGTTCTAAGGAGATACCATATTGGATTTCGTTGTTTCAGGTGGAGCTCTTAATTGATGGCTTTTATGTTATAACTCATGTCGTATGAATAGATGCTGTTTCAAATATTGAAGATCCCTCAGAAATTCATAGATACTGGTGCAATTTGTTATAATAAAGTCTAAGGTAATGACTGACTGGCCATTTAAGAGCTTTCAGGAGGTGTAATAAAAACATACAGTCAGGTTTTATGTGCTCACACTATTGTAATAGAAAAAGGTATCACGTTGCAAAGTGCTGGTATGCTGGTTCACATCCTGGATACGGGAAAGCGATGTGCTTTGTTGACAGCTGATTGCAAGTGGCCATTGACTGAAACGTGGCGGACAACATGATTTTACATTTGTGACCTAACATAACCACAACTTTGTTATATCCAGTATATCCAAGAAAACAGTCATCAACTGCCTGTAGCTGAATTATTAATTATGCTCGCTATGTTCACGGCTGTTAAAACTAGTCGCTGTGAGCAAAATAAAGACAGAAAATTTCAGTTTCGGTGCTAAAAGCAAACTGTCCTGTCTCACTTTCAGTGGTTGCTTGAAACTATCCTCACACTGGCTACCAATTAATCAGCAGTTCTGGATGGCCTCTGTTTACAGATTATAGCTGACACAGGGAGATAATGAATGAAAAAAGAATATAGAAAGAGAAAATAAGAGCAAACAGAAAAGTCGGTATGATGATGTAAATCGTGCAACAAAAGTTTAGAAACAAAATAAAATAGAAAAAGAAGTATGTTTAAACCAGTTAATTGAATGAGAATACTAATCAAAGTCACCTTGATAAAGATTTAAAGATTAAAAATTTCAAATCTTCTAATCATATTCGAACACGACGCATCGGGTATGTATCTTAACCACTGCACTACGCCACTGCTCTGCTCTGCTCTGCTCTCTCTCTAAAGAACCAGTCACAACATTCAGCTGCTGCTTTCAGAAAGTTCATATATGTGCAATGTCATACAATGCTTATGTAAGAAACTTCCTGGCAGATTAAAATTGTGTGCCGGACCGAGACACGAACTCGGGACCTTTGCCTTTCGCGGGCAAGTGCTCTACCAACTGAGCTACCATAGCACGACTCACACTCCATCCTCATAGCTTTACTTCTGCCAGTACCTCATCTCCGACCTTCCAAACTTTACAGAAGCTCTCCTGTGAACCTTGCAGAACTAGCACTCCTGAAAAAAAGCTTCTGTAAAGTTTGGAAGGTAGGAGATGAGGTACTGGCAGAAGTAAAGCTGTGAGTACGGGGCGTGAGTCGTGCTTGGATAGCTCAGTTGATAGAGCACTTGCCCGCGAAAGGCAAAGGTCCCGAGTTCAAGTCTCGGTCTGGCACACAGTTTTAATCTGCCAGGAAGTTTCATATCAGCGCACACTCCACTGCAGAGTGAAAATCTCATTCTGAATGCTTATGTAATGTAGGCCGATCTCTGTGATGATTGTATATGTGACGCCGAATCGCATCTTGTGTGAAAGAATGTAGTAGTGTTTGGCTCATGCTATGGATGAAGTGTGCATAATTCATTAAAATCACAGTGTGTGTATTGTTTTTGTGTTGTTATCATGTCTAATGAATTGCAAAATAACAGTGGCAGATACAGGATTCAGGATCCAAACATGTTAAGAAAGAAAGCCAAACAAGGAATTGGAAGTAGAGTGGCCATTCGTTGTGACAGTTTGGTGGTGACAGACAGTTCTGGCATGACATTGTGCTCTGTGATTGGAGTAAATCAATTCCACTGCGTGAACTGTCAACCAACAAGTAATTTTCATCAGAGTATAGTAAATTCTTACTTTTGGACATCCCTTTCCAAGACTCATTAAAACTGAGATTGTACAGAATCCTTATAGTCTTTTTCGATGGATGAATATCCTATTCACATGCTTGGTAACAGTACATTTATGTACTTCAATTCTGTATGTGAGGTATAAATACACTAAGGCATGATAGATAGTACTCATTTGCTCACAATTCAGATCTTATGACGTTATCATCATCGTGTAAATTGAGTTTCTTAATTTTTGACATAAAAAAGTCAGTGTGATGTTCTCAAGGGAGATTCCTGTCCAATATTACTCCAAGGAGGGCGGTTGTACCATGCAATTCTTTTTTCCCTATACTATCGTCAGACACAGCATTCCAATGTAGTCCATCAGATTGGGGACTACTTGGAAGACCATTAGACTTGTTTTCTAAGGAATAAGCTTAAGTAATTATTTTGGATGTAATACTTCAAGGGAATTTAGAACAATTCAGGATCAGACAATTCTCGTGGGGTGACTATTGTGTCATCTGCATAATTAAGCACTTTGCTATTGTGCACTATGGTCAGATCATTAATACAAACAATAAAGGTCTCAGAACTGGCCTTCGAGCACATCACACTTGCTATAGCTGGGCTGGATGTGTACTTCTTAATAATGTTATCGACTTTGTGTGCAACTGTGTGTAAACTGATCTCTGTCTTTTAAGTGTGATTAGTCTTTTAGCCGTTTCTCTGATACTATGTTTCCAGTTTATGAAGTATGAAGCCAAACAAACACTGTTTCGTGTGTGAGTTACAGAGGTGAGCAAGTGTGCTAGGACATACCCCAGTTCACTGCTAGTAGCACCACGCCACCTTAAGCGTCCATGTGTAGCGCACAAGTATTGCACCACAATTGAGTTGTTGTTGTTGTTGTTGTTGTTGTGGTCTTCAGTCCTGAGACTGGTTTGATGCAGCTCTCCATGCTGCTCTATCCTGTGCAAGCTTCTTCATCTCCCAGTACCTACTGCAACCTACATCCTTCTGAATCTGCTTAGTGTATTCATCTCTTGGTCTCCCTCTATGATTTTTACCCTCCACGCTGCCCTCCAACACTAAATTGGCGATCCCTTGATGTGTCAGAACATGTCCTACCAACCGATCCCTTCTTCTGGTCAAGTTGTGCCACAAACTTCACTTCTCCCCAATCCTATTCAATACTTCCTCATTAGTTATGTGATCTACCCATCTAATCTTCAGCATTATTCTGTAGCACCACTTTTCAAAAGCTTCTATTCTCTTCTTGTCCAAACTATTTATCGTCCATGTTTCACTTCCATACATGGCTACACTCCATACAAATACTTTCAGAAATGACTTCCTGACACTTAAATCTATACTCGATGTTAACAAATTTCTCTGCTTCAGAAATGCTTTCCTTGCCGTTGCCATTACATTTTATATCCTCTCTCCTTCGAACATCATCAGTTATTTTGCTCCCCAAATAGCAAAACTGACTAAACCAGAGGTTGTACAGAGTTTCAGGGACAGCATAAGGGAACAATTGACAGGAATGGGGGAAAGAAATACAGTAGAAGAAGAATGGGTAGCTCTGAGGGATAAAGTAGTGAAGGCAGCAGAGGATCAAGTAGGTAGAAAGACGAGGGCTAGTAGAAATCCTTGGGTAACGGAAGAAATATTGAATTTAATTTATGAAAGGAGAAAATATAAAAATGCAGTAAATGAAGCAGGCAAAAAGGAATACAAACGTCTCAAAAATGAGATTGACAGGAAGTGCAAAATGGCTAAGCGGGCATGACTAGAGGACAAATGTAAGGATGTAGAGACTTACCTCACTAGGGGTAAGATAGATACAGCCTACAGAAAAATTAAAGAGACCTTTGGAGAAAAGAGAGCCACTTGTATGAATATCAAGAGCTCAGATGGAAATCCAGTTCTAAGCAAAGAGGGGAAAGCAGAAAGGTGGAAGGAGTATATAGAGGGTCCATACAGGGGCGACGTACTTCAGGACAATATTCTGGAAATGGAAGAGAATGTAGATGAAGATGAAATGGGAGATACGATACTGCGTGAAGAGTTTGACAGAGCACTGAAAGACCTGAGTCGAAACAAAGCCCCGGGAGTAGACAACATTCCATTAGAACTACTGACGGCCTTGGGAGAGCCAGTCTTGACAAAACTCTACCATCTGGTGAGCAAGATGTGTGAGACAGGCGAAATACCCTCAGACTTCAAGAAGAATATAATAATTCCAATCCCAAAGAAAGCAGGTGTTGACAGATGTGAAAATTACCGAACTATCAGTTTAATAAGTCACAGCTACAAAATACTAACGCGAATTATTTACAGACAAATGGAAAAACTGGTAGGAGCTGACCTCGGGGAAGATCAGTTTGGATTCCGTAGAAATGTTGGAACACGTGAGGCAATACTGACCTTACGACTTATCTTAGAAGAAAGATGAAGGAAAGCCAAACCTATGTTTCTAGCATTTGTAGACTTAGAGAAAGCTTTTGACAATGTTGACTGGAATACTCTCTTTCAAATTCTAAAGGTGGCAGGGGTAAAATACAGGGAGCGAAAGGCTATTTACAATTTGTACAGAAACCAGATGGCAGTTATAAGAGTCGAGGGACATGAAAGGGAAGCAGTGGTTGGGAAGGGAGTGAGACAGGGTTGTAGCCTCTCCCCAATGTTATTCAAACTGTATATTGAGCAAGCAGTAAAGGGAACAAAAATTAAATTTGGAGTAGGTATTAAAATCCAGGGAGAAGAAATAAAAACTTTGAGGTTCGCCGATGACATTGTAATTCTGTCAGAGACAGCAAAGGACTTGGAAGAGCAGTTGAACGGAATGGACAGTGTCTTGAAAGGAGGGTATAAGATGAACATCAACAAAAGCAAAACGAGGATAATGGGATGTAGTCGAATTAAGTCGGGTGATGCTGAGGGAATTAGATTAGGAAATGAGACACTTAAATTAGTAAAGGAGTTTTGCTATTTGGGGAGCAAAATAACTGATGATGGTCGAAGTAGAGAGGATATAAAATGTAGACTGGCAATGGCAAGAAAAGCATTTCTGAAGAAGAGAAATTTGTTAACATCGAGTATAGATTTAAATGTCAGGAAGTCGTTTCTGAAAGTATTTGTATGGAGTGTAGCCATGTATGGAAGTGAAACATGGACAGTAAATAGTTTGGACAAGAATAGAATAGAAGCTTTCGAAATGTGGTGCTACAGAATAATGTTGAAGATTAGGTGGGTAGATCACATAACTAATGAGGTGGTATTGAATAGAATTGGGGAGAAGAGAAATTTGTGGCACAACTTGACTAGAAGAAGGGATCGGTTGGTAGGACATGTTCTGAGGCATCAAGGGATCACAAATTTAGCATTGGAGGGCAGTGTGGAAGGTAAAAATCGTAGTGGGGGACCAAGAGATGAATACACGAAGCAGATTCAGAAGGATGTAGGTTGCAGTAGGTACTGGGAGATGAAGGAGCTTGCGCAGGATAGATTAGCATGGAGAGCTGCATCAAACCAGTCTCAGGACTGAAGACCACAACAACAACAACAACAACAACAACAATAGCAAAACTCCTTTACTACTTTAAGTGTCTCATTTCCTAATCTAATTCCCTCAGCATCACCAGACTTAATTAGACTACATCCCATTATCCTCGTTTTGCTTTTGTTGATGTTCATCTTATACCCTCCTTTCAAGACACTGTCCATTCCGTTCAACTGCTCTTCCAAGTCCTTTGCTGTCTCTGACAGAATTACAATGTCATCGGCAAACCTCAAAGTTTTTATTTCTTCTCCATAGATTTTAATACCTACTCCGAATTTTTGTTTTGTTACCTTCACTGCTTGCTCGATATAGAGATTGAATAACATCGGGGAGAGGCTACAACCCTGTCTCACTCCCTTCCCAACCACTGCTTCCCTTTCATGTCCCTTGACTCTTATAACTGCCATCTGGTTTCTGTACAAATTGGAAATAGCTTTTCGCTCCCTGTATTTTACCCCTGCCACCTTCAGAATTTGAAAGAGAGTATTCCAGTCAACATTGTCAAAAGCTTTCTCTAAGTCTACAAATGCTAGAAACGCAGGTTTGCCTTTCCTTAATCTAGCTTATAAGATAAGTTGTAGGGTCAGTATTGCCTCACGTGTTCCAATATTTCTACGGAATCCAAACTGATCTTCCCCGAGGTCAGCTTCTTCTAGTTTTTCCATTGTATTAAGTATGAAATTAAAAGCCAAAATTTCCATTTAAAACTTTGTCAACATATATTTTATTTTAATAATGTTTTATATATCAAGTCTTAATGTAATTAAACTAATAGTTTCCATAAAAATGCACTTTTAAGAAAAAAAAAAAGTGGCGCTAAATGATAAAGCTAGAAAGCCAGAATTTGGTCAGAAAGTGCCTATGGATGACAGAAATAAATTGTGCAAATTTCAAAGTAAATGAATAAAAATTACAACCTGAATCAACGTTTTTAAGAAAAATAAGTGGCGCTAAATGTTTGACTTAGAAATATAAAAATTTGTTTTATGCTTCAGTTCACCCTAAAAATAATAACTAAGAGGCCACATTAAGCTACCTCTTATAGGTTTTGAATAATTTATAAACAAGTTTGTAACTAAAATATACACATTTGTAATAGATTAAGTACCTGTAGTTGTTACAGAACATGATAAAACCTACTAAAAATAGAACTATGCCAAATTTTAGAACCATAATAGTAATAACATCCAATACAAGTTCTAGTAAAGGTATGGTTCAGAGGTAACTGTCTACTGTTAGTTCCACTATAAAAATTCTAGAAGGCAAAGTTTTTATTCAAGTGAGCTGAAACTTTTTCTGTGCTTTCAAACAACTTACCTAAATACATGTATACATTAAGAAGATTCTAAATTGATTCAAACTTTGTTATTAACGATTATGTGTCCGAGGAAGAGGTCGTTCAGAGGCTGCTGTCTTATACATCACGCAGATGAAAACAGATGTTCCCTCGGTCGTCTGCTGCGGCACACACATAAATACAGCCAGAGAGGTAGGAAGAGGGTTCACTTTGCACACAGCCAAACCTGTTAAACATCGGATTGCACTCTGCCTCGGATGATGTCAGAGACGGACTGTGACAAATCATGTGTTTGTGGCAAAAACTGATAGTGGAGTCGCGAGGTCTGTACACTGTCCTGGATCGCTTAGAATTTGCTAAAGTAACTGTTAGTGTGCCGTCCATGATAATTACAAATCCACATGGCAAGTGGTGACTATTATTTCCACTTTTGTGGCGAGCATTTATTTTGAACATTTATTTGAGTATTAGTAGTCACGACGAAGGACTATTTGGTAAGAATGTACTGTAGAAGTGGCCTCTGAACTGCTAGTTGTGCTTTTTAGAATACAAAGATTTACTCTCAATTGAACCTAGTGACTTTCAAAGTGTGTGCGTGAAATACTTAACTCAATATATGTTTGAACTAGAACTTTATACCTTCATTTATAATCATAGTCCTGATCCCGCTAAGTGGAAGGAGGATAGAAACATTTCTTTCAGTGGGCTGGACCAGAATGTGGCTGTGCAGACTGGAAACTGAGGTCAGTACGTTCTCCATCTCTTTCTGGTTGCCCACAAAATTAGTTGCCAGGCTTGCATGAGAAAGATGGCGACTAAACAACAAAAAATCATCATCTTAAATAATTAAATCCTACCTTCCAAACTTCACAGAAGCTCTTCTGCAAAGGTTCGCAGAAGAGCTTCTGTGAAGTTTGGAAGGTAGGAGACGAGGTAATGGCAGAATTGAAGCTATGAAGGCATGTCTTGAGGCGTGCTTGGGTAGCTCAGTCGGTAAAGCACTTGCCCGCGGAAGGCAAAGGTCCCGAGTTTGAGTCTCGGTCCAGCACACAGTTTTAATCTGCCAGGAAGCTTCATATCGGCGCACACTCTGCTATAGAGTGAAAATCTCATTCCACTACACTCTTCTTGAAGTCTGAGGGTATTTTGCTTGTCTCATATATTTTGCATGCCAGACGGAAGAGTTTTGTCATGGCTGGCTCTTCCAAAGCTATCAGTAGTTCTAACAGAATATTGTCTACTCCCGGGGTCTTGTTTTGACTTGGGTCTTTCATTGCTCTGTTAAATTCTTCTCACAGTATCATATCTCCCATCTCACCTTTATCTACGTCCTCTTCCATTTCCATAATATTACCCTCAAGTACGTCTACCTTGTATAGATCCTTTATATGGTCCTCCCACCTTTCTGCTTTCCTGTCTTTGTTCAGGACTGGTTTTCCATCTGTGCTCTTGATATTCATACAGGTGGTTCTCTTTTCCTCAAAGGCCTCTTTCATTTTCCTATAAGTGCTGTCTACCTTAACCCAATGATATATGCTTCTAAATCCTTACGTTTGTCCTCTAGTCATTCCTGGTTAGGCGTTTTGCACTTCCTCTACTAGGCCTTGTCTTTTTACCTATTAGATCCTCTGCTGCCTTCGCTGTTTCATCTCTTAAAGCTACCCATTTGTCTTCTACTGTAGACATTTCCCCTGTTCTAGTTATCTGCTGCCTAACGATCCCTCTGAAACTCTCAACAACCTCTGGTTCTTTTGACTTACCCAGGTCCTATCTCCTTAATTTCCTACCATTTTGGAATTTCTTCAGTTGTAATCTACAGTTTAAAACCAATAAATTGTGGTCAGAACCCCATTTGCCCTTGAAAATGTCTTACAATTTAAAATCTGGTTCCTAAATCTCTGCCTAACCATTATATAATCACTCTGCTGTTTCCATGCATGCAGTCTTCTTTTATTATTCTTAAACCAAGTTTAGTGATGACTAAATTATGCTCTGTTAAAATTCTACCAGGTGGCTTCCTCTTTAATTCTTTCCCCCCAGTCAATTTTCTCCTACTGTTTTTCCTTCTCTTCCTTTTCCTACTATCAAATTCCAGTCCCCCATCACAATTAAATTTTTGTCTCCTTTAACTAACTGAATAATTTCTTGTATCCCATCATACATTTCTTCAGTCTCTCTATCATCTGCAGAGCTAGTTGGCTTATAAACTTGTACTACTGTGGTAGGCATGGGCTTTGTGTCTATCTTGGCTACATTAATGCATTCGCTATGCTGTTCATAGTAGCTTATCCACATTCCTACTTTCTTATTCATTATTAAGCCCATTTGTGCATTACCTCTCTCTCTGATATTGTATTTATAACCCTGTATTCACCTAACCAGAAGTCCAGGATGCTGACTTTCCAAAATTTCTGTGGATGCATACCAGTGGTGGAATGTAATATGTGTCTCCTGGAGACTCTTAATATTTTTTAAAATAATTGTCTTTAATTTATAATCATTTGGGAACATTGCCTGTGTCATAAAGATCTGTGCTGTGATTAAGTAAAATATACCAGTAACTAACACTTCCAGTCTTAACACTGCGTTCACTCAGTGAGTCTGCTCAACCCCAGCTGATTCCAGGTACAATAATCAGGAGCATTTTGATAATCACAATATTACCCCAGGTGGTCAATCCACCATCAGTACTACTGGTGCAATTGGTCTTCCAGATTCCGGGCCAACCAGCAGTGGAAGTTGGAGTCCTCTGGGCAACTTAAAACCAAAACAAATACATTTTTTTGCAACACTTAACATACAAGTACATCTGCAACCAAGTGAACTTCATAAATTGTGAGATACATTAAAAGAACAGAAGATTCAAATTTTGGCACTTCAATAAATGTGAATGATGGACAATAACACCATGGATTTTGGCATTTATTGTCTGTTTAAAAGTAAAACTAATAAAAGAATTCTTAATACTACACCACATCTGGGAGTTGCTTTTGCAGTCTCCAAAAATATTAAAAATTCGATAACAGAGGTAAAACCCATTAATAATAGACTAATGACAATTTCTCTTAAATGTACAAATAAAGCAAACACTTTAATTAATGTCCATATGCCAGTCAATGAGGGTGAATGTATAAAACCTGAAGAAGTTAATGAAACTTGGGAAATGTTAAAAAGCATTATCTCGAAAATTCCCTCAAATCATGTTAAAATTTTAATGGGGTGATTTTAATGCTCAATTAGGTAAAGAGGAAAAATATAAGAAAATGGTGGGTGGATTTCCTGTGATTAAATGGACAAACCAAAATGTTGAAACATGCACAAATTTTCACCTTAAAATAATGTCAACACATTTTTAAAAGTAGCCTTCTAAAGAAAAAACTTGGCGGGCAACCAGCACATTTATTGGAGAGTTTCAAATTGATCGTGTAGCAATTTCATACCCTAATTACAAAGAAATTTTAAATTTGATTAATTGATTCTGAACATTATTTAACACGAATATAAGTAAAACTTCAACCTCAAAAAAATGTTAAAAAAGATGTTATCTCAAAATTTGACACTGCTAAGATAAACCCAACTCTAATAACAAGCAAACTTGATGAAACACAATCCAACAGTTGGCAAAGCCTAAAAGAAAAGTTAATCAAAAGTGCATAAAATTTAATTCTGCTTTGAAAGAAACAAAAACAGCCTTGGTGGAACACGGATTGTGAAACAGTAGTTAGGTCTAGGCATGAGGCATTCAAAAATATGAATAGTAACAAAACTGAAAATATGTACATCACCTTTCTAACTGTAAGAAAAGAAACATCTAACTTAATCTGACAGGCAAAAGCAACTATGTAAGTGCCCAACTTTAAAAAATGGCAGTTCAACTATTAACAACCAGGAAAATTGTAAGGTACTTGCTAAGTAGTTTGAAAAACTGTCCAGAACCAGCGAATAAATTCCAACCACAGCAAACTAACAACACCTACCCTAAAGAACCTGACAAGTTGAAATAACTTAACAAATTGAGAGACTTAAAAACAAAGTATCCAGAGGAGATGGTAGAACTGCAGAACTATTAAAATCAGATGGCCCAAACACTACGAAAGAGATCACTCAACTAATAGGATATATCTGGTAAACTGAGGGAATACCTGAGGACCGGAAACCTGCCCTAATTCATCCACTGCATAAAATATGGGATAGAACTGATGTTAATAATTACCGAGGAACATCTCTTCTCCTGGTCACATACAAAATTCTCTTGAAATATTTACTTGATCGAGCCCAAGAACAGTTAGAACCTAAAACTGGTGAATACCAAGCAGGCTTTTGACCAAACAGATCCTGTCTGGAACAATTTCGTAATTTAAAACTAATCTTCAGGCACCAAAGGATTTCTAGTAACAATAGTGTATGTACATTTGTGGATTTTAAAATGGCCTATGATTCAGTTGATTGTAAATCTCTTTTTCCAAATCTTAAAGGAACAAGGGCTAGATAATAAAACTCCAACACTGATTGAGGAAACGTTAACTGACACTAGCTCTAAAAGTTAAATTCATGGGAGAAATTTCTGAACCACCTGATATAAAGACTGGTGTTAGACAGCGTGATGGACTATCCCCATTACTGTTTAACTGTGTTTTGGAAAAGGTAATTACAGAATGGCAAGAGCAAAAGTGAGTCAAAATATAGACCAATCAATCAACTTAGATAGAAGTAACATTTGAGTAGATTTCCTCGCCTTTGCAGATGATCTGGCAATTTTAACTAGGGATATTACCACAGCTCAAACACAAATTAAAATTCTTAAAGAGAAGTTGCGGAAAAAGTAGGACTACAAATATCATTACAATAAACACAATGTATGACATGCAACAAACAAGCACTAGCATTTTTGAACACTAAATATGGAAAAATAAACAGTATTTCTCAGTTTAAATACTCAGGGGAAATCATACAAGAAAATGGTCTGGAAAGAGCTGCAAATGAAGTACACTGTCAAAAATGGCAACTGCATTCAAATTAACACAAAATATTTATAATAAAAAATTACTTCTGAATTCAGTAAACTTAGGCATTAAAGCAGTATAATCAAAACTGAATGTCTTTATGGAGCAGAAACTTTAATTTTAAGTAGAAAGAAGAATATTGAAGAAATTCAAAAGAAAGAAAGATTATTAGGAAAATATTACACCCCAAAATTACTGATGGAGAAACTTACAGGCTGAGAAGAAATAATAGAAGAATACACAGACATACATAGTGACTTGAGACAATAACGACTTAAATTTTATGGGCACATGAAAAGAATGACAGGCACTATGTTGACAAAACAAGTAGTAGAATTCTGTAAAAACATAAGTAAGACCAAATCTGAGCTAATTAAATGGATCGCTTTGGTTAAGAAGGATCTTGAAGTAGCTGGTATAACTTGGGCAGGCATTACAGACAGAAAAACATTCAGACAAAAGATATTTGATTGGAAAGTTGGTCAAAGAGAGATTAGAAAACAGAATGGAACGATGTGGTTTGTTGAAAGAAAGAGACTTTATTCTGAAAGGGTGAAACAAATTTGGACACAAAGGAAGGCCAACCATCAAAAGTGACATTGACTGACTGAACCATAATAATAATAATAATAATAATAATATATACCTGTACTATAGGCATACACTGAGACTGCCCTAGCTCAATTGGTAACAAAGCTGTCTTGAAAGCAACAGTAAAGAGATCAAACTTGGGTTCAAATATACTAAGATAAACCCACAGACCCAGAGGCATAACATACATAATACAGGCCTGCCTGCAGAAATAAAAATCCTGACCCCCTAACATAAAGTATATAGTCTATCATTAACTAACATAACTTTCATTATAGCAGATGGAAACAGAACTTTAATGGAGTTTGTTGTAAAATCCCATGTAATAAAACAAAGAGAGATGTACAGAGGCAATTCTCAATATTGTGTTTCAGCTTTCCATATGTGTCCAGTAATTGCGCAACATTTGAAAACAGTGAAAATTTTTGCCCGGCGAAGAGCTTTTCCTCCACGCATTCCATCAGTAGACCTCTACTTTGTACTAGCTATAAATGTGGTAATACTTCTTCAGTCTACAATATAAGGTCCTGCATCCTTCAAAGCCATTGTCTCAACAAACAAAACAATAACAATCCAGATTACGTGAAAACAGTTTACCGAAATATTAAACCACACCGCTGTTTAAATAAAAATAACTATTGAGGTAGTCTGTAACAATCATCTTCCTTCTATCATAGATTATTCTTTATTATACCTCAGTATTGGCAAGGAGATATTTTAAAACAATTATTGACAAATGGAGTATTGTAGCAAGTCAGTTGTAAGGAAAAATGAAAGCAAGCCAAAAAGATGAGATTCTATTCACAACATAGTGCGACTGTTATTCTGGGTGCTTTGGACCTGGCCAGAGAAAGGCAAGGGATGGGGGAGTGTGTTTCTTGGTTGCCTTTGCACAAAGACATCTGAAACAAACATATATTTTAGAGGTCAGAAATTTTAACTTCCGCCTCAGTGTTTAATAGTTAATAACTTTTTAATGAAGACAAGTGAGAATATTTATTTTATTTTACTTATCAAACTAAAAATTTTGTAGGTGTGGCACACCCATAAGAATATGTATGTTGGTGCTTGACCTCTGGCACACCCACGCGCATCCTAGAAATCCTGTCCCTCCTACCATCGAACTTCTTTAATTCATAATATATCTAACCTCAACATATCCATTTTCCTTTTTAAATTTTGTAATCTACCTGCCTGATTAAGGGATATAACATTACATGTTCCAATCCGTAGAATGCCAGTTTTGTTTCTCCTAATGGTGACATCCTTATGAGTAGTCCCCACCCGGAGATCCAAATGGGGGACTATTTTACCTAAGAGGATGCCATCATCATTTAACCATAAAGTAGGAATGCTCTTGAGAGGAATCATGGCCGTAGTTTCCCCTTGCATTCTGCCATTCGCAGTACCAGCACAGCAAGGCCGTTTTGGCTGATGCTACAATCGTCCAGACTGTTGCCCCTGCAACTACTGAAAAGGCTGCTGCCCTTCTTCAGGAACCACACATTTGTCTGGCCTCTCAACAGATACCCCTTCATTGTGGTTGCACCTGTGGTACGGCTATCTGTGTCAGTGATGCACGCAAGCCACCCTACTGACAGCAAGGTCTATGGTTCATGGGGGAGGGGGAGAATTTCCATATAATAGAGTTTTATTTTTCTTGTTGGTTAATTATAATACAGTTACACATACAACATGTGAATATCAAATGTGATATGTAAAAATGTACATTTCTTAGTTGCACTGGGGTTCTGTTTCACTGTTAAGAAACATGAGCATGAAGTTCTGAGGAAAATTGTTTCTGGGATGTAGTGCAGCTGTGGTGCTAAAGGGCATATGTAAGTTCCCTATTATATAACAACAACACAGTATGACTGACCTACAATGAGAAGCATACGTGAATTTCAGTGGTGATGTGCTACATACGTGAGGCTGGTTTAAGCTCAAGCAACATAAGCGGCTGCTTTGGGTGCTAAGATGTCTCTCTCTCCTTTTTTTTTTTTTTTTTTTTTAAGTAACAAACTTCAAAATGCCACAATCACTTCAGTAGAGCTTTTATATAGACTGCTTTTTTTGGCGAACTATGTTGCCATCTTCGGATCTTACACACTATACCTCACAGAATCTAGTCTATGTGTACAAATGCTGTATTAAAGTGATTGTGGCATTTTGAAATATGTTACTTCTATTTTCACATAAACATAGATCGCCCCCAGGGTGGAATAATGTTGAGCATATACTTTTAAAAGTGTTGGCCTAACAAGGGAAGTGCTCCAGCTCTTACAGCTACAACTGAACAAAATTGATTTAATAATATAGAGATGTGTTGTTCTACCACCTATGCAGGTAATTTATATATAAAGCTGTGCATTACCATATAATCAATGTTTGAAGGTTAATCAATGAAACAGTACAGAAGCACAATTCCTGTGGATACTGTTTCCTCTACAAGAAGCATATGATTTATTATTACTCATACACTGGATTGTGAGATGTGGATCAATGGTAGGTCTAGGTGCCGTGTACAGTGGAGACAGGGAGAACTCAAGATGTCACACCCCTCTCGCTAATCAACAAGACTGAGGTACTGTCTTCCACTGAAACTAAAACTGAGCCAGTGAGACTCTTCACCTGATGGGAACATGCTGTGTCTGTGGCAAAAATTGACCAAAGCAAAAGGATAGAGGTCTAATAATCATCTGTAGCTCGAACATGTAGTGAATAATGGTACCACTTATGTTTTGTAGTAAGGTATGGGCAGGAAGACCACGTGCACTCAGTGTGTATGCCTGGGGGCCTCATTCAACATACTGAAGAGGCTATTCTGGCAGCCACTGAGCAAACAGAGTGCAACTGACTGCAGATTGTGATGCACCATAGAACTAACAATGCCTGTCATCTGGGCTCCAAGGTCATACTTGGATTATTCCAGTGACTGACAGAGATGGTTGAGGAAATGAACGAAAGTTGCTCACAAAATTTCAGCAAAATGTACAATCTTCTGCATTGTTCCCAGACCCAATTGTGGCCCCCTGATTCTGCATCAAGTGGAGGGCTAGAACCAAACTCTTCAAGAATTAATGACTGCAAAGGTCTGTGACATGCTAGACTGTGACTTCCTAGGCTTGCAGCATATGGTGAGAAGAGTAGGGTCCCCCTGAATGGCTCAGGTGTTCACATCAGAGACTCTACCCAAGTAACTGGCTGTGTGTGGGTTAACAGCGTAAGAGTCAAGGAGCCTCACAGGAAAAAGAATTAAAATCCTAGTGGTTAATTGCTGATGTGTTTGCACAAAGTGCCATAGTCTGAAGCACTCCTCAAATGCAGTGCACCTTACAAAAAGCTAGGTACAAAAAGGTGATAAAAGCCTGAGATTTACACCAGTGAGACTTTTAGAAAATTTTTTTAGACATATATTGGAGTGGTTGGCTAATGGGGACATGGAGGTGGTGTACTTGATGCAGTAGATAACAAAAAAAAAAAAAAAAAAGTCTGTGTCCACTCCTGACAAATCTCAAATGTAAAGTGATGATATCCTGTTTTCTTAGTACTACACTATCTACAGGACAATTTTCATAACTTGTCCTTACTTAACCTATTTCAAGTAAGTGCAGCATGTTTTAAAATTTAAAATTTCTATAAGAATGTGTTTATGTGATGAGTTTTTAATCCACGCACCTCTTATTTGAGATGCAGCCCCCCTCCCCCCCCCTCCCCCCCAACCTCCCCCAAACAGCCACCCACCCATGCACCATGGTTATGCATGCTACTTGAGATACGAGTGTGTAGTTTGTGAGTGTGCCATGCTTCTGTACACATAGGCCATAGATGTATGTTTTGTCGAATTGAACGCAATAGAATGTGCTGCTAAAGTGTTTTTTAAGTGTTATTGTGGTGTGCTATTGTTTGTTTTTGCAAAATTTTGAAAAATGACATCAAAACATAAAGGAGGACTTTTTTCCTCCAGGAAAAGATAGCAAGAAGAGGACAAATTGAGCAAAAATGAACCAATGTTACTTGGGAACAATGTCAGCAACTTATCATTGTCAACTCAAAAGTCCATCAGGTACATACTTCTACTTATTCTGTACATATGTCAATGAAATTCATATAAATGCTTTTAGTCAAGTTTACGACTTTTTATTTGGTGAGTTTGTTGGTTTTCAATCCTGTTTGCCTGCCTTACAAGTGACAGTGTGAAGTAATATTTAATGTAAATAATGTAATATAATATCAGTCATCAGGTTTGTTTGGTTATTAATTCTTTTTAAAAACTAGATTTTGTCTCCGTGAATTTCATAGTTTTACGCTGCATTATTTATCTGAAATTGGACAATAATCTTTCAAGGGATTAAGATACTCATCAATAAGAACAACCTTTACTACGGGACCAACTCCAAAATCCCCCCACCCCCCTCAAAAATTCAGCTGTTTCATACTTTTGGGTCATGTAGGTCATGTAGGCAACAGCTGATTTTTTTGTGATTTTTAAGTTATACTCATAAAAAAAACAACAGTTGCTCATATTGACAGATGAGTATTATTTTAACCCCTTATAGGATTATTGGCCATTTTTAAATAATCCTGCGGAGCACTTCTCAAGATTAAGTTGTTGGTTTGATTATGTATGATTTTCTACTTCATGTAACTGAGTCAAGCAGCAGTTCCATAGATCATGTAATGACCAATTATGAAAATGTTGTGTCGGCACAGACTGTAAACGGGCACATATCTGATCATCTAGGACAATTGTTAGTGATTTGTTGTCTTAATAAACTTAAACAAAACAAAAAAATATGAGAAAAGAAGATTATTTTTTGAATACAACATCACCTTGATAGAGAAAACTTTGGGTCAAGAATCTTGGGAATCAGTCTATAGAGAAAGGGGAGTTCACAGCAAATGGGAAGTATTTGTAAAAATTTTGACTAGACATATAGATATTACTATCCCGGCAAAGAAGATCAATGTAAATAGAAATAAACCTTCAGTAGTCAGATATGTAAAACTGGATGAAAAAACGAAAAGACTCAATGAAGGAATGGAGTATGTTATAAGCTACACAGAGAAACCAGTCTTGATTTATATAAAGAGGATTATAAAAAATATAAATATGAGTATTGCAAGGAAGTAAGGAGAAGGAAAGTAGAACATATTAGCAAACAGATCAGAAATTCTGATTGTGTCTCAAAGTCGTGCTGGGCAGTAGTTAATGATATGAGGAACACTGATTCAAAAACTAAAATTAATAATATAGAGTTAAGTATACATAATGATAATTTTTCTGATTCTTATATAGTTAGCAATATATTTAATGATTACTTTATAGATGCTATTGAAAATGATACTTGCATGAAACAGGAGAGGCAGTTCAAATATGATAAGGAAAAGGAACGGGACTCTTGTAAGCTACCTACAGTAACCATCAAGGACGTAACACAGCTAATTGACAGCCTAAAAAATAAAAGATCAGCTGGATGGGATGAATTTTCTCCTTTCCTACTGAAAAAATGCAAGGGTGAGTTAGCCAGACCATTAGTCCATCTAATAAATTGTGTACTTGAAGAAGGTGTGTTTCCGAAGAAACTGAAACTTGCTATAGTTAAACCTTTATATAAAAAGGGGAAAGAAAGCAACCACAGAACTACAGACCAGTTGCCTTAACCTCAGTGTTTGGTAAATTAATTGAAAAAATAATGCTAGAAATCTTAATCGAGCACTATAATACGAATAACTCAATAGGAGATTTCCAACATGGCTTTAGAAGTGGTTGGAGCACCATATCTGCAGCAGTACAGTTTGTACACTGTCTGATGGAGAAAATGAATGAGGGTTACAAAACGGGAGAAGTGTTTTTAGATCTTTCCAAAGTGTCTGACAGAGTCCATCATGGCCCTCTTTTAAGTAAACTTGCTTGTAATGGTGTCAGTGGGAAACTGTTGCTTTTAATAGAATCTTACCCTAAAGATAGACAACAATGCACAGAAGTTGTGTATGAAACGGAGAGGTAATGGAAAAAAGAAGATCAAAGATAAGAAATATAAATTTTGGTGTGCCACAAGGCTCTATCTTGGGCCCCTTTTTGTTTATTTGCTACGTGAACGATTTCCCAAAAGTGTTAGGCACCAGTCATCGTATTACTATGTATGCTGATGACACCTCTGGGGTTTGCTGGGCACGTAGTAATGATGGCCTAAATTCAGTGGTACAGAATTTGGTTGAAAAAGCACAAACACATTTTGAAAAAGAAAACCTGAGGGTCAATATTAACAAAACTAATTTAATTTATTTTGAGACAAGTGGCTCAAATAAAAATACTGTTGTAAATGAGGACATCCAGGAAAATACCTGTTCAGAATGTAAATTTCTGGGGATATATATAGACGACAGACTTTCGTGGAATCGGCAAATAGATCATGTCTGTGGTAAAATAACATCTAGTCTGTATTTACTAAGGAGATTAGTTCAATATCTAGATATTAAAGCAATAAAAATAGCGTATTTTGGGTTGGTGTATCCCCATCTATCTTATGGAATTGTATTGTGGGGTGGATGTAGCCAATACAATATAAGAAGGGTATTTGTATTGCAGAAAAGAGTAATAAGAACTATGGCAAAAGTAAGACCCAGAACTTCATGCAAAAACCTGTTTATTAATTTTAATATTATGACTATCTATGCAGTATATATGTTTCAATCAATATTATTAGTGAAAAAAGACAAAAAAGTGACAAACAGAGATATGGAAATCCATGATTACGATACAAGACACAAATCAGACTTTCATATGGTGAGCAGAAGATTGAATCTAACAACAAATACCCCATTCATTAAGGGAGCAATATTTTATAATTCTCTGCCAAACAACCTGAAACAGCTTCCTGGTAGAATTTTTAAAAATGAGTTAAAAATGGCTTATATTGAAGTGCCCATACAGTATGGTGCTGACATGATTTGACCTCAGGAATGCTATGTTAAATATACTTAAATGATCTTTTACTTAATAACATGTAATCTATATACAGGGTGTTACAAAAAGGTACGGCCAAACTTTCAGGAAACATTCCTCGCACACAAAGAAAGAAAATATATTATGTAGACATGTGTCCGGAAACGCTTACTTTCCATGCTAGAGCTCATTTTATTACTTCTCTTCAAATCACAGTAATCATGGAATGGAAACACACAGCAACAGAACGTATCAGCATGACTTCAAACACTTTGTTACAGGAAATGTTCAAAATGTCCTCCGTTAGCGAGGATACATGCATCCACCCTCTGTCGCATGGAATCCCTGATGCGCTGATGCAGCCCTGGAGAATGGCATATTGTATGTATCACAGCCGTCCACAATACGAGCACGAAGAGTCTCTACATTTGGTACCGGGGTTGCGTAGACAAGAGCTTTCAAATGCCCCCATAAATGAAAGTCAAGAGGGTTGAGGTCAGGAGAGCGTGGAGGCCATGGAATTGGTCCACCTCTACCAATCCATCGGTCACCGAATCTGTTGTTGAGACGCGTACGAACACTTCGACTGAAATGTGCAGGAGCTCCATCATGCATGAACCACATGTTGTGTCGTACTTGTAAAGGAACATGTTCTAGCAGCACAGGTAGAGTATCCCATATGAAATCATGATAACATGCTCCATTGAGCGTAGGTGGAAGAACATGGGGCCCAATCAAGACATCACCAACAAACGTTCACAGAAAATCTGTGTTGATGACGTGATTGCACAACTGCGTGCGGATTCTCGTCAGCCCACACATGTTGATTGTGAAAATTTACAATTTGATAACGTTGGAGTACATTCTGACGAAACTAAAACAAGCTCTAACATGGAAATTAAGCGTTTCCGGACACATGTCCACATAACATCTTTTCTTTATTTGTGTGTGAGGAATGTTTCCTGAAAGTTTCGCCGTACCTTTTTGTAACACCCTGTATATTGTGTATCAATAATGTAAATTTAATTATTGTAACATTGCCCATGCATGTTAAATACATGTTTCGAGCTGTAAGATAAATAAATAAATAAATAAATATAATAGAGGGAAACATTCCACATGGGAAAAATATATCTAAAAACAAAGATGATGTGACTTACCAAACGAAAGCGCTGGCAGGTTCATAGACACACAAACAAACACAAACATACACACAAAATTCAAGCTTTCGCAACCAATGGTTGCTTCATCAGGAAAGAGGGAAGGAGAGGGAAAGACGAAAGGATGTGGGTTTTAAGGGAGAGGGTAAGGAGTCATTCCAATCCCGGGAGTGGAAAGTCTTACCTTAGGGAGAAAAAAGGACAGGTATACACTCGCAAACACACACATATCCATCCGCACATACACAGACACAAGCAGACATTTGTAAAGGCAAAGAGTTTGGGCAGAGATGTCAGTTGAGGCGGAAGTACAGAGGCAAAGATGAGTGGCGGCAACTTGATATTAGCGGAGGTTGAGGCCTGGCGGATAACGAAAAATATGGGTAAGATTACTTTGCTTCCTGGTCATGGTTCACCTGATTGCATGATCCATTGTCAGTGTGTATAGGTGTGACTGCTGCAGGGCTGGGGAGCAGAACACCTGAAGCCTCAGAAAGTAGTTTACCTTTCTGCTTATCCCTCTGAGACTTCAATTTCTGTGAAGATTTCCACATTTTATCTTCTGGAAGTGAAGAGGACTGTACTTTTCTTCAGTCCACATCCTGTGGCTGCTGGTCCTTGTCTTGAGAGGGGGCACCTTGATAGGCATCTTCATCACTGATGCCTGATGGTGGCTCTGATTGTGTGTGAACACTGGTGCTATAGGTGTAGGGGATGAGGGGGCTGACATTCCCTCCCCCAACTGTATGGCAGGTTCTGGAGTGTGTCATCTTGTGAGTTGTGGACTGTGACACAATAGTCACAATATCGAAGACAATATTAGTCGGATAAAGTCTTTCAAACTTTTTCCTTGCATCTTGGTAAAACAGGTCATTAAGCATTTTATACTCCTGAATTTTCTCCTCCCTCTTGAACACTGAGCCTTGTGGTTAATGAGGAGGGTGCAGTTTGGGACAGTTGACACGTTGAGGGGGTTGGTGACAAGGGCTGCCCTTGTGGGACGCCCATTCACATTCCCTGCAGATAGCATTGGTAGAACAGCAGGAGGGACATGTGTCTGAATCTTTTTCACTTAACACATCTCATCAGAGGAAGAAAGTACAGCCTGACATCACACCGATAAACAATGCCTTAACCTTCTGAGGCAAAACACTGTCATTGATGTCTAGGATAAAAGATTCAGTGTCCACTCTATTATCTTTGGTCTCATTTTGGATATGATAAACAAAATGGACTCCACACCACAGCTCTTTGTCAGTTTTAGCATTAGGTCTGAGTGGAAGTGAGCACCTTGAATTCTATTGAGCTTGTTATGTAGAAAAAATAGTGAATAGTGTATTTCCTAACTTGACACAGGCTTGAATTGCCTGTGATTGATTGGCTTGTGATGTTTTGATGAGCAAAGATCCATTTTTCATCCTCTTTATTGCTGCAACCTCCCCAAACTTATCTGCAACATTTTCAACAAAAAAACATTGGCTTTATTGTAATGAAAGAGCCGCCAGTCAATGTGAGAACAAACCAAGAACTCGGCAAACTGTCGACTTCCATTTCTCCTTGCCTGGCCCTCATCTTGGGACATGGTCAATGACAGAAATGCCATAGGATTGTAAATTTCTGCGTTATATCTCAATGTTCCTAACTGACGAGGCATCCATCTTGGCATGGCCACCATTGCGGATCTTTTTCCCCAATGTCACTCACTCCAATCTCTATGGGCACTGGCCCACCAAGAAAAAGGCCACCTGGCCTATTGCCATTGCCTGGAGTCCCAGTACCCTGAAGTGGACAGGCATCTACTCCTTGGCTGACATGGGAAGGTTATAGTTCAGGCATCAGCAGGGTGATCCCTGTGTTGTCAGGAAGCTACCACCAAGAGGGTACATGACAGCCCCATCACAACAAATTGGTTATTGCATTGGATTTTGGGTGCAGAGGTAGATCCAGTTGATTGTTAGGTGCAAAAGATAACAGTGCACAGTGGCCCACACTTTGGTAAAATTTTGGAAGTGGAGGTCAAACACAAAAAAGGTGAGGGAAAGAATGTTAAAAAAACGGAAAGAGTAAAAATCTTCAAAAGTCCAAAGAACAGTCACAAGACCAAGGTAAAAAAACTTGACCCAATACAAAAGACTGCTGGATGAAATTTTCACTCTGCAGTGGAGTGTGCGCTGATATGAAACTTCCTGGAAGATTAAAATTGTGTGCCGGACTCAGACTAACTCGGACCTTTGTCTTTCATGGGCAAGTGCTCTACCATTTGAGCTACCCAAGCATGACTCACAACCTGTCCTCACAGCTTTACTTCCACCAGTACCTCATCTCTTACCTTCCAAACTTTGCAGAAGCTCTACTGTGAAACTTGCAGAACTAGCACTCCTTTCTTCCAGCTGCAACCAGTATGGGACCTGTTGTTACCTTATCTGGATGATGCCTCCAGTTCAACAGGAAATATTGGTGACACTAAGGGAGGGAGTAGTGAAGTGTACGGAAACTACTGTACAGTGTATTTGTATGGCATGGTGCTACGCGAAGTGAAAGTTCTCTGCAATATCATCTTTGGCTCTGCCTGTGGTCTATGTTTACTCTTTGTTTTTCCTGATAGATTAGTCTGTTGTGTTATTCACTCTGTCACTTGAATGTCATTTTGTGTTATAGGTTACTTTAATAAAATGAGTTTTGCTAACCTGCAACAGGTGCAACCACAACAGAGGGGTCTCTGTGGAGAGGCCTGACAAGCTTGTGGTTACTGGACAGGAAAAGCAGCCTTTTCAGTAGTCTGGATGATTGATTTCTAACATTTGCCAACGTGGCCTTGCTGTGCTGGTTCTGTGAACGGATGAAAGCTAGGGGAAACTACAGTCATTACTTCTCCTAAGGACATGCAGTTCTTCTGTATGTTACCTATTTAATGGAATCCTCTTGGGTAAAATATTATGAATTTAAAATTCATAATGTGGGAGAAGACTACTCAGAAGGTTGTTCCTTCCAGAAAAATCAAATGCCATTCTATGGACTGGAGCATGAAATGTTAGGTCCCTTAATTGGGTAGGTAGGGTAGAAAATTTGAAAAGGGAAATGGATAAATAAGTTGAATATAGTGGGAATTAATGAAGTTTGATCGCAGGATGAACAGATTTTGGTCAGCTGAGTACAGGATTACAAATACAAAATCAAACAGTGATAGTGCTGGAGTAGGTCTAATAATGAACAAGAAAATAGGAATGATGGTGAGCTATTATTAAGCAGCCTAGAGAACATGGTATCATAGCCAAAACAGACACAAAGCCAACATCCATCTCCTGAAACCAACTCCTCCTTTGTCTCACTTAATTGACAATGACACCTCTCCGTTTTTAACAATGATTTTCTGACCAATTGTTGTTGTTGTTGTTGTTGTTGTTGTTGTGGTCTTCAGTCCTGAGACTGGTTTGATGCAGCTCTCCATGCTACTCTATCCTGTGCAAGCTTCTTCATCTCCCAGTACTTACTGCAACCTACATCCTTCTGAATCTGCTTATTGTATTCATCTCTTGGTCTCCCTCTAAGATTTTTACCCTCCACACTGCCCTCCAAAGCTAAATTTGTGATCCTTGATGCCTCAGAACGTGTCCTACCAACCGGTCCCTTCTTCTTGTCAAGTTGTGCCACAAACTCCTCTTCTCTCCCATTCTATTTAATACCTCCTCATTAGTTACGTGACCTACCCATCTAATCTTCAGCATTCTTCTGTAGCACCACATTTCGAAAGCTTCCATTCTCTTCTTTTCCAAACTATTTCTCGTCCATGTTTCACTTCCATACATGGCTACACTCCACACAAATACTTTCAGAAACGACTTCCTGACACTTAAATCTATACTCGATGTTAACAAATTCCTCTTCTTCAGAAACACTTTCCTTGCCATTGCCAGTCTACATTTTATATCCTCTCTACTTCGACCATCATCAGTTATTTTGCTCCCCAAATAGCAAAACTCCTTTACTACTTTAAGTGTCTAATTTCCTAATCTAATTCCCTCAGCATCACCCGACTTAATTCGACTACATTCCATTATCCTCGTTTTGCTTTTGTCGATGTTCATCTTATATCCTCCTTTCAAGACACTGTCCATTCTGTTCAACTGCTCTTCCAAGTCCTTTGCTGTCTTCTCCATGGATTTTAATACCTACTCTGAATTTTTCTTTTGTTTCCTTTACTGCTTGCTCAACCCTGTCTCACTTCCTTACCAAGCACTGCTTCCCTTTCATGCCCCTCGACTCTTATAACTGCCATCTGGTTTCTGTACAAATTGTAAATAGCCTTTCTCTCCCTGTATTTTACCCCTGCCACCTTCAGAATTTGAAAGAGAGTATTCCAGTCAACATTGTCAAAAGCTTTCTCTAAGTCCACAAATGCTAGAAACGTAGGTTTGCCTTTCCTTAATCTTTCTTCTAAGATAAGGTGTAAGGTCAGTATTGCCTCACGTGTTCCAACATTTCTATGGAATCCAAATTGGTCTTCCCCAAGGTCGGCTTCTACCAGCTTTTCCATTTGTCTGTAAAGAATTCGCGTTAGTATTTTGCAGCTGTGACTTATTAAACTGATAGTTTGGTAATTTTTACATCTGCCAACACCTGCTTTCTTTGGGATTGGAATTATTATATTCTTCTTGAAGTCTGAGGGTATTTCGCCTGTCTCATACATCTTGCTCACCAGATGGTAGAGTTTTGTCATGACTGGCTCTCCCAAGGCCGTCAGTAGTTCTAATGGAATGTTGTCTACTCCCGGGACCTTGCTTCGACTCAGGTCTTTCAGTGCTCTGTCAAACTCTTCACACAGTATCGTATCTCCCATTTCATCTTCATCTACATCCTCTTTCATTTCCATAATATTATCCTTCAGTACATCGCCCTTGTATAGACCCTCTATATACTCCTTCCACCTTTCTGCTTTCCCTTCTTTGCTTAGAACTGGGTTTCCATCTGAGCTCTTGATATTCATACAAGTGGCTCTCTTTTCTCCACGGGTCTCTTTAATTTTCCTGTAGGCAGTATCTATCTTACCCCTAGTGAGATAAGCCTCTTTATCCTTACATCTGTCCTCTAGGCATCCCTGCTTAGCAATTTTGCACTTCCTGTCGATCTCATTTTTGAGACATTTGTATTCCTTTTTGCCTGCTTCATTTACTGCATTTTTATATTTTCTCCTTTCATCAATTAAATTCAATATTTCTTCTGTTACCCAAGGATTTCTACTAGCCCTTGTCTTTTTACCTACTTGATCGTCTGCTGCGTTCACTACTTCATCCCTCAGAGCTACCCATTCTTCTTCTACTGTTTTTATTTCCCTCATTCCTGTCAATTGTTCCCTTATGCTCTCCTTGAAACTCTGTATAACCTCTGGTTCTTTCAGTTTATCCAGGTCCCATCTCCTTAAATTCCCTCCTTTTTGCAGTTTCTTCAGTTTTAATCTACAGTTCATAACCAATAGATTGTGGTCAGAGTCCACATCTGCCCCTGGAAATGCCTTACAATTTAAAACTTGGTTCCTAAATAATCTGTCTTACCATCATTTATAATCTATCTGATACCTTTTAGTATCTCCAGGGTTCTTCCATGTATACAACCTTCTTTCATGATTCTTGAACCAAGTGTTAGCTGTGATTAAGTTAAGCTCCGTGCAAAATTCTACCAAGCAGCTTCCTCTTTCATTTCTTACCCCCAATTCAAATTCTCCTACTATGTTTCCTTCTCTCCCTTTTCCTACTCTTGAATTCCAGTCACCCATGACTATTAAATTTTCGTCTCCCTTCACTACCTGAATAATTTCTTTTATCTCATCATACATTTCATCAATTTCTTCGTCATCTGCAGAGCTAGTTGGCATATAAACTTGTACTATTGTAGTAGGCATGGGCTTCATGTCTATCTTGGCCACAATAATGCGTTCACTATGCTGTTTGTAGTAGCCTACGCGCACTCCTGTTTTTTATTCATAATTAAACGTTCTCCTGCATTACCCCTATTTGATTTTGTATTTATAACCCTGTATTCACCTGACCAAAAGTCTTGTTCCTCCTGCCACTGAACTTCGCTAATTCCCACTATATCTAACTTTACCCCATCCATTTCCCTTTTTAAATTTTCTAACCTACCTGCCCGATTAAAGGATCTGACATTCCACGCTTCGATCCGTAGAACGCCAGTTTTCTTTCTCCTGATAACGATTAATAATGTTCAATTACCAGGGGATGAGGTTCAGAATGTACAATAGATTCAGATGCTACTATTGATTTATTAATATCTTTGTGGCTGGCAGTTATTAAACCAGAATAATGAAAACATACCACGAAATTCAAATGACACCTTGTGTTCTGAGATGATTAATTCTGCAATGACTTTCCCTACACTCGCCCTAACATAAAACATTTGCACATGCATCCAAACACATTTTATAGCTCCTTTATCTTTACAACTGGCCAACTCTGAATGACAATCACAACTTTCATCCTGTGTGCCCAAAACAAGTAATGTCATATCTGATTGTTGTAACCAGAGAGTTTCAGCCACATGTTGTCCACAGCTCAAAGAGGGCTATATTTATTTTCTAAAGAAAGAGGTGCAGCCATACTAAACTGACATCCCTAGAACTCTAATTTTCAACCTTGGCTTCCTCATACGTATATGAAATCCAAGGGAAGAAATTCAAAACAAACCACAGACAAGACATTCAAGTTGTCCAACAGCAAGAAAGATCAATCAATCATTAACATTGTGATATGCCTGTAACTAATGTATATATTGTGTATTTAACATAAGTTTAACCAATAGAAAGATATAATATAATGGCAACAAAAACAGAATTACGAAGACATCATCTAAGTAGACAACACATATATACGTAGAAACCTTGTCAGTGAAACACAATCACAGAGGAAAAAATGAAAGAATCCAAACTGACTTTAAAGCTGCAGCAAGAAATAAATAATCAAGCAGAAAAGCTCTTGTACAGATATTAAATACTTAACTCAGGGCACTTCCATGTAAGCGAAGTTAATTAATTCTATGTAAGCACTCATTCTTTTATGCAATTAAGTAGGATGAGGGTAAAGCCAAATCTCTAAAGACTTTAAAAGTTTTATCACATTGACTGGCTTGTTACTATCAATAGGTCCAATCATTTAACATAGTAGAAGTAGTTATAACGAGTTTTGCCTGGGACTAAGCCAAATGAAGCATTTAGAAAGGCTTCAGATTGTGGTATTGAACTAATGACTTCATGAGCAATCTCTCATTCTAGTACTCTTCTTGATAACTTTTACCTTGATTATCTTTTTCTGTGGTTCCCTTTCTTGAATTTCCTTGGTGCAGTGGACATGTTATGCAGTGCCACCAACTCTTGTCATGTGACTTCTTTTTCATCAGCATAGGGTCAAAGGCTGGAAGAAAGCTTTGTTATAGTTAGGCTACTAAATGCCACAATAACTTTTTAAAGAATTCTTCTGTATTTGGTTGTTCTACGTAACAATTACAACACTGGGTGTACAGATCTCTTATTAATCAGAACAACATATCTGAAGTGAACCTCAGAACATAACAAAAGATAATGGATTGTCATTGTAGGCAGAGCCTCTTGTTCTGTGCCATCCAAAACACTGCCAACCCCCAACACCAAAGCTCGAGTGATCCCTTCACAACAGATGGAGATGCTCAGCTGTCATCGCACCCTGGTGATGTTCTGTGTTCACATCTTGTGCTCCAACTCCTTACACTGATCAAACCAGTGCATGCTGAGTGGAAAATTCTCTACTGGCTAACTAACCAAACAAAGTTTTTGCATGAACATCTTTAATTTGATTGTGAGGAAAGGATGGAACAACATGATACACAATGCAGTTGAACTGTGATTATTTACCAAGATAAATTTTTTCATCAAAGTTAACTGTGTGAAATAGAGAGATCAAAAGACATAGAAAACATCATGCAGCAGTATACAAATCACAGAAGAACAAGAGAAATGGTGATGCAATCAAACATTGTTATCAAATCATTACATTATATGGTATTTGATAAAATTGTATCATCAGAAAAAAGAACACTAAAATTGGAATAACTAAGTTTATGGAAAAGTTGGAATATGGTTTAAAAATACCTTCAACAATGGTAAATTCACTTTTTATATTTATGTACTTTCATGATGCACTATATAATTCAAAACTTCACTATGCTCTGTTACTAAGCACTTCACACACTTCACTGTAGATACTTGTAGCATGAGGATGTTATAGCAAAGAGGACATGACATTGTGGAGGTTACGGGATACATTTTGAAGAACATGATACATCGAGGTAAGCACTCTGCCTCCATCAAAGTGCTAGGTGTAGCACTTTGCTTGTATGGTGCACTGTCTGGAAGGTATGTTTTGTATCCTTCCTGGAAGGCAGCGCGTGGGTCTACTCCTGAAAACTGAAAGGTTGGCCGAATGAAGGAAGCAAGTAGGAGCAGGTGAGGTAAAACCTATTGGTACTGCAAGTAAGTAAAACTGGTTTACTGGTGCATGAATATATACAGAGTCATACGTAACTTTGTACAGATGAGCATGTAGTCTTAGACCCGTTGTAAGTAGTGCAAAGCCTCTATATGAAGCAAAGCTGAAGAAAAAGTGTCCTGGCCATCTGCTCTTGATCAAATGGGGTGAATCCAAAGCAATGCTCGTAGAGCTCCACAGCGTCAGCTAGAGGGGGCTGTCATCGGTGTCTGTTGTCCAGTGCAGGTGACCAGACCAGCAGTGGTGATGACGATGGCAGGCGCACCCGCGGCGGATGCGCCGTCTGTGGAGTTGTGGGCTGAGGCGATGGAAGCCGCGAAGCCTCCAATTCTGCCGGAAAACAACCAGTGGCAGAAAACCGAGGACGGCACAAACGGATCTGGCTCTGGTGTCGCTTGACAGTGCCGGAGGGACCAGAAATGACAAATAAGACGTGCCCAAGCTGCCGAAGAATGTGCCCCTGCTCCCAGCGCTGCCTGACAGAGAAAACGTGATAGAACACCAAAGTATGCGGTGCCAAGCCAGAATGAGGTGAAGCAGTGGGAGTGGGCAGTGGTGGGTGCAATAGCTGCAGGAGTGACCGATGGGCGCGGCCATGTAGCAATTCCGTCGGGGAATGTGTGCCATATGGCTGGGAGCGATATGAAGCAAGGAAAGTCCAGAGCATGCACTCGCAAGAGTACGTAGCGCACAACTTGCTTATCTGCGACTTAAACATATGCACAAAGTGTTCAGCCTCACCGTTCGAGTGGGGTTGGAACGGGGCTGAGGTCAGATGGCGAACGCTGTTAGCAGCACAGAACGCTTCAAACTCTGAGGACATGAATTGGGGGCCATTGCTGGAGACAATAACTTCAGGAAGGCCCTCAATGCAAAAAATAGACGTCAAAGCCTGAACAGTACTGGCACATGTAGTAGAAGACATAGGTACAACAAAAGGGAAAGTGCTGTACGCATCAATAACTATCAACTAGCGGGTGTCCCAGAAAGGGCCCGCAAAATCATTATGAACACGCTGCCAAGGCGCAGTAGGAGTCGGCCACGGAAAGAAGCCCTGACGGGGAGCAGATTGATGCTCCGTGCAAGAGTGACAGTTAGCAAGCAAATTCTCAATATGTTTATCAATGCCGACCCAAGTGCAGTGATGACGCGCTAATTGCTTCATCCGCACTATACCCCAATGACCAGCGTGCAGCAATCAGAGGATTTACGACTGCAACGAACGAGGTATAACCACACGAGACTGATCACTGTCAGTTTGTAACAAGATAACACAGTGGTGTACAGACAAGTTGTGATGTTGCGCAAAGTAATGTTGAACAAGTGGATCACGGATCTGCGTAGCAGATGGAGGCCATTGAGTATGAATATACTGCAAAAGAATCTGCAAAGAAGCATCGATGGCTGTCGCAGAAGCAACGCAACAAAAATCTACTGGAAAACCATCAGCTAATTCCTTATCTAGTGAATCAATAAACATACAGGACAATTCGGAAGAATCAAACACATTGTAAGGACTGATAGGGAGACGAGACAAAGCATCAGCATTTCCATGCTGGGCCATACACCAAAACAAGATTCTGTAATTTTAATTAGATAAAGACAAAGACCAACATTGCAACTTTCATGCTGTAAGGGCTGGAAATGGCTTTGACGGGTACCTCTATCGGTTCTCCCTTCTATTCCATTCTCGTATTGTTCGTGGAAAGAAGGATTGTCGGTATGCCTCTGTGTGGGCTCTAATCTCTCTGATTTTATCCTCATGGTCTCTTCGCGAGATATACGTAGGAGGGAGCAATATACTGCTTGACTCTTCGGTGCAGGTATGTTCTCGAAACTTTGACAAAAGCCCGTACCGAGCTACTGAGCGTCTCTCCTGCAGAGTCTTCCACTGGAGTTTATCTATCATCTCCGTAATGCTTTCGCGATTACTAAATGATCCTGTAACGAAGCGCGCTGCTCTCCGTTGGATCTTCTCTATGTCTTCTATCAACCCTATCTGGTACAGATCCCACACTGCTGAGCAGTGGGCGAACAAGCGTACTGTAACCTACTTCCTTTGTTTTCGGATTGCATTTCCTTAGGATTCTTCCAATCAATCTCAGTCTGGCATCTGCTTTACCGACGATCAACATTATATGATCATTCCATTTTAAATCACTCCTAATGCATACTCCCAGATAATTTATGGTATTAACTGCTTCCAGTTGCTGACCTGCTATTTTGTAGCTAAATGATAAAGGATCTATCTTTCTGTGTATTCACAGCACATTACACTTGTCTACATTGAGATTCAATTGCCATTCCCTGCACCATGCGTCAATTCGCTGCAGATCCTCCTGCATTTCAGTACAATTTTCCATTGTTACAACCTCTCGATACACCACAGCATCATCCGCAAAAAGCCTCAGTGAACTTCTGATGTCATCCACAAGATCATTTATGTATATTGTGAATAGCAACGGTCCTATGACACTCCCCTGCGGCACACCTGAAATCACTCTTACTTCGGAAGACTTCTCTCCATTCAGAAGCTACCACGCGTGCAGTGCGTGCAGTATCTGGCGTGCACACCGGAAAATAAGCATGACATTGTCTTTAACTACAACACACACTGCAAAGTCTGTGGCATAACCAAGGCCATCAGAAAACAGTTCAGCAAAATCATCGCATAGTGCACCAACACTGTCTGCATGATCACTAGCGTTGATGCAAAGTACATTGTCTTGAATTGCGAGGCCAAAAAGTACAAATGCGTCCATGCCAAAAATGTTCGTAGCATCATTAGAGCGGAGCACAGGGAAAGAAACTGTATGGGTCATTGCACCATATGTGGCTCAGAAACTACACACGCCAAGTACTGAGATTTCCTGTCCAGTAAATGCAGTCAGTGTGGAATGCGAACGACGAAGTGGGGGCGAACCAAGCAAGTCATACGTTGATTTGTTCAGTAAAGAAACTGATGCTCCAGTGTCCAGCTGCGTGCGAACCGAATGTCCACAAATGTTCAAAGTCACAAAAAGTTTTCTCGCATCGCGCTGATATGAGAGGAACTGTCTGGCAAAACTTGTTTATACAAATGACGAGCTGTTGACGAACGTGAAGCAGAAGGCTTTGAATAAATGGCATTAATGTCCATAGGCTGATGTGAATCATGATCACAGCAGTTTCCATTGTGGTGACGCTCACCCAAGTCACGCGAATGGGAGACAGGTTGTGACTTAGAATTTCTGTTACTGCACATGGCTTGCACATGTCCCTTCTATTTACAAAAATAACACTGTGCTTGACGGGATGGGCAACTGTCCCATGGGTGGCCACAAAAGCAGTTCAGATATGATTTCAGTTTCTTAGTGGGTGCCTGGTTTGAAACATGTTTACTTGTGTGCGAGTGGCGTGGCTTGGCTGGCTGTGCTGGGGCCGAATGGTACACACACCCGGGGTCATGTCGAACACGGAAGTAGCCATGTCTTAAGTATCTTGTCTGTCTAGCAAGTCCACTACTCCCTCCAAAGATGGGTTTTTTAATTTGAGGATTTGCTCACAAATGCGGTGATCCACCACATTCTGCACAATAGCATCTCTAATCATATGTTAGTCCCTGTAAGTCCGCTAACCAAGCTTTATTGGACTGAGTAGGGCCACGCCGGAGGCAAAAGAATGTGTAGCATGCAGCTACCACATTTACACTGTCATGGAAGTGGGAGTTCAAAGCATCAATCATTTCGTCGTAAGTTTTAGTTTCTGGGCGGGTGGTGGGAAACAATTTCACGAGCACATGGTACAACCAACACCCGCATTGGCAATGAAAAAGACAAGCTGCTCTGTACCTGGTATGTTGTACGCTGTGAAGTGTGCCTCGAACTGTGCGATGTATTCTGACCAACGTTTAACGTCAGGATTGAAGGCATGAAATGGCGGCGCTGTCAGCACAGACAGTGGTGTCGGAGGTGCCGAAGTATCTGCAGTTTGTAGTGTGACCAGTCCATTTATGGCAGCAAGCAGCTGCGTCATTTGCTGAGCCTGAAAACGTACAAGATCTGAAAGTGAAGGCTGTTCCTATGGCGAAGCCATGGTTTACACAAATGAAAGGCTTATAATGAGGCTAGCATGAAAAGAAAGCAGTACCGTGCAAAGAATGGAAATGATAGGAGAGGAAAAAAAAAAGATTTAATTCCTGTTCATCGCCAGCTTTTGTATCCCACCTGGAAGGCGGTGCGTGGGTCTGCTCTGGAAATCTGAAAGGTTGGCCGAATGAAGGAAGCAAGTAGGAGTAGCTGAGGTAAAACACGTCGGTACTGTGAGTGAGTAAAAGTGGTTTACTGGTGCATGAATATTTAGAGAGGTACACATATCTTAGTACGTAGGTGCGAAGCTGAAGCGAAGTGTCCCGGCCGTCTGCTCTTGATCAAATGGGTGAATCTGCAGCGGAGCTCGTAGAGCTCTCCTGCGCTGTCATTGGTGTCTGTCGTAATGCCAACTTTAGAACATGTATTTACGCCGTGGCATTGTAGCTATCAATACCACAAAAAACAATTGTTTTCCAATGTGATTTGCTATAATATTATCCAAAATATGCAAACCAATACTGACAGTTTACTGTAGTGTAGATATGATGTGGGATGTATGGCTCTATATGTTTAAAATTCAATTTTAAAAAAATATGTCATTTAGCAGATTACTGTTAGCTTCAGTTCAATACACACATTTCTTTACTTTTAAAACCCCCATTAACAGTACAATGTATAAAATTTACAACTAGCAGAATTTTGTGCACACTTCTTATATTTTGCACAAATATAAATTTTGATTTGAGCATTCCTGCAACATCATTTTGTTTTCTAGCTTTAACCCTGATCCATAACTTTGAAGATGACAGTTATGAAATCAGAATAATGAAACCATACCAAGAGATTATAACACCATGCTGTGTTCTGAAATGATTCATTTTGGGATGACATTCCCTACTAGTGCTAACATTAAACATTAGTCACTATGTAAGTTTAAGACATTTTGAAATATAGACCTTGAAATTTGTGGAATGATTTTGCCCAGGCTCGCAGAGACTGTGGTCCATGTTGTAATTCTGTGCTTGTAGGTGACTGTTTTGTTCAGGACCAATGTCTTGCGAGCCCAGGTATGGTTGGATGAATACTGAAAGAAAACTGATTGAAAATATTATGGACAAATGTCCCAACTGATTATTTTATTGGACAAAATACAGAAACCATTAGCAAATAATCTCAGAATTAACTTCAGAAAGAAAAAAAATAGTGAATTCTTTTCAAAATGAAGTACAGTATTAACATCATGTCATTGAAATAGAACAACCCTGCCGGTTGGCCTTTATCGTTCTATTTAAACAACAGAGTTTAATTCTGGAACATTGAAGTATCCCATTTTACCCAACAATGTAGGAGGTGCTATTTTTCTGATTATGTCCTCAATTCATATTCTAAAGAATATTCTTTAGCAGCTTCTCCCAAACTTTATCATGCAGTTAACAGTGGGTCCTTTCTTCTCAGTAACATAAAGTTTATGGATAGTCCCTGGATACTCTTCTCCATTGTCTCCCTTTTTCAATTCTTTCTTTTGTTCTAATGTCAAACAAGATGTTTTATGAGTAGCGATTTCAGTTTCTGCATCATTGAAGGTCTCACACGGGTCATCAGATGCCAGTTCCATTTCTTTGAGTTTGGCTGAATCATAACTATCTGGGAAGACTAGAGATTTCTTTGAATGTTCAGTCTGCTTCTTTGGCTTTACTGACTCAGTGTCTTTCCTCAAATCATCAACAGTAATGCTCTGCCCAACAGACACACTTACCTTCTCCTTCTTTTGCTTGCCAGGAATATTAACGCCTTCAATATCACTATGTTTATCTTCTAGGTATTGTAGAAATGAGTCTCCTACTGTATGCATGTCAACTTGTTGATTTTGCTTCACATTTTGTGAGACTGTTTCAATTAGCTTCTTTAAAAGAGAATGATAAGTAGTTTTAGGAACTCCAGATATTCTGCGATCACTCTCAGTATCTCTCAATGCCTGGAGTATATATTGCCATTACAATTTTGGTTGTCTAAACGCAGCAACATCCAGTGGCTGTGTTACATTTAAAGAATTTAGTGGCAGGCATATGAAGTGAACATTTAATTCTTCTCAACCCTTTAGGATTATTTCACTGATTTGGGAAGCAAGATTATCATCTATCATCACTTTTGGGCCACTTTGATTTTTTAGACTTGGTACCATCACCTTCATAAACCAATCTTCAAATGTGGCATTGTCAAACCAGCCACTATTTGTTCTGTAGTAATGACAATGTTTGGATCCATTTAGTGTCCAAGTCTCCCCAGAAAATTTTGGCTTTGTAGACAACATAAATCTGTTCTACATATTTAGATCCTCTGCAATAAATGACACGTCTTGCACCTGGTTCATTTCATAGGTTCGTGTCGTCATAATTCCACATGTGTGTTGATGAAGTATTGTTAACTTGTTTTGCCAGATTCTCTTGGTATTATTCAAGCAGTTCTTTGCTGATAGGAGCTCTTACTTTTTTTATATCTTTAGAAAAATGAGCTGTCAGAGTAGGATGGAATTTTAAAAATTATGCAATCAAATTTGATACTGGGATCCATTCTTAAACCTTGGGACACTTTTGCCTGTTTTCAATAAGAAATATTTGACACAGAATCTTAAGTCTGTTTTAGTGACAGGAAATCCAAATTCTGCAAATTGCAAGTTGTTGTTCTTAAAACCTTTCTCTTCCTCTTGAGAAAACACCCTTGTCTGCCTAATAACAGAGCTGTATACACCCTTCAGTTTATTTGTTATGGTACCGTGAAGAGTACCACATTTTCCCATGGCTGCGTGATGTGAGAGATGCTTCCATTTCATGTCTTCCAAATATTTTTGCAAAGTTTCAAGTGAATAGTCTACATATGAACAATACCCAGGCACATGTTTGAGCTTTCTGTGCATTATGAACTGAAAGGTGAAAAATTGAACACATTTCAGACACTTCAGGCTAAGGAAAATCAGTTACATATTATTTTAGTCAATTCAGATGTCAACTCTGAAATTAAACAGTGGGTGACAGTGTTCCAGGCCCCAAGTCAACCCTGTCTAATCTCAAAATTACCTCTTTCAGTCATATATCAGTTATTCGAGAAATAATCATTGATCATCGGAGCGTGGAATGTCAGATCCCTTAACCGGGCAGGCAGGTTAGAAAATTTAAAAATGGAAATGGATAGGTTAAAGTTAGATATAGTGGGAATTAGTGAAGTTCGGTGGCAGGAGGAACAAGACTTTTGGTCAGGTGAATACAGGGTTATAAATACAAAATCAAATAGAGGTAATGCAGGAGTAGGTTTACTAATGAATAAAAAAATAGGAGTGCGGGTAAACTACTACAAACAGCATAGTGAATGCATTATTGTGGCCAAGATAGACACGAAGCCCACACCTACTGCAGTAGTACAAGTTTGTATGACAACTAGCTCTGCAGATGATGAAGAAATTGATGAAATGTATGATGAGATAAAAGAAATTATTCAGGTAGAGGGGGGAGACGAAAATTTAATAGTCATGGGTGACTGGAATTCAAGAGTAGGAAAAGGGAGAGAAGGAAACATAGTAGGTGAATATGGATTGGGGGAAAGAAATGAAAGAGGAAGCCGTCTGGTAGAATTTTGCACAGAGCATAACTTAATCATAGCTAACACTTGGTTCCAGAATCATAAAAGAAGGTTGTACATATGGAAGAATCCTGGAAATACTATAAGGTATCAGATAGATTACATAATGGTAAGACAGAGATTTAGGAACCAGGTATTAAATTGTAAGACATTTCCAGGGGCAGATGTGGACTCTGACCACAATCTATTGGTTATGAACTGTAGATTAAAACTGAAGAAACTGCAGAAAGGTGGGAATTTAAGGAGATGGGACCTGGACAAACTGATTAAACCAGAGGTTGTACAGAGTTTCAGGGAGAGCATAAGGGAACAATTATCACAAATCGGGGAAAGAAATACAATAGAAGAAGAATGGGTAGCTCTGAGGGATGAAGTAGTGAAGGCAGCAGAGGATCAAGTAGGTAAAAAGATGAGGGCTAGTAGAAATCCTTGGGTAACAGAAGAAATATTGAATTTAATTGATGAAAGGAGAAAATATAAAAATGCAGTAAATGAAGCAGGCAAAAAAGAATACAAACGTCTCAAAAATGAGATTGACAGGAAGTGCAAAATGGCTAAGCAGGGATGGCTAGAGGACAAATGTAAGGATGTAGAGGCTTATCTCACTAGGGTGAGATAGATACTGCCTACAGGAAAATTAAAGAGACCTTTGGAGAAAAGAGAACCACTTGTATGAATATCAAGAGCTCAGACGGAAATCCAGTTCTAAGCAAAGAAGGGAAAGCAGAAAGGTGGAAGGAGTATATAGAGGGTCCATACAAGGGCGACGTACTTGAGAACAATATTCTGGAAATGGAAGAGAATGTAGATGAAGACGAAATGGGAGATACAATACTGCGTGAAGAGTTTGACAGAGCACTGAAAGACCTGAGTCGAAACAAAGCCCCGGGAGTAGACAACATTCCATTAGAACTACTGATGGCCTTGGGAGAGCCAGTCCTGACAAAACTGTACCATCTGGTGAGCAAGATGTATGAGACAGGCGAAATACCCTCAGACTTCAAGAAGAATATAATAATTCCAATCCCAAAGAAAGCAGGTGTTGACAGATGTGAAAATTACCGAACAATCAGTTTAATAAGCCACAGCTGCAAAATACTAACGCGAATTCTTTACAGACGAATGGAAAAACTAGTAGAAGCCGACCTTGGGGAAGATCAGTTTGGATTCTGTAGAAATATTGGAACATGTGAGGCAATACTGACCTTACGATTTATCTTAGAAGAAAGATTAAGGAAAGGCAAACTTACGTTTCTAGCATTTGTAGACTTAGAGAAAGCTTTTGACAATGTTGACTGGAATACCCTCTTTCAAATTCTAAAGGTGGCAGGGGTAAAATACAGGGACCGAAAGGCTGTTTACAATTTGCACAAAAACCAGATGGCAGTTATAAGAGTCGAGGGACATGAAAGTGAAGCAGTGGTTGGGAAGGGAGTGAGACAGGGTTGTAGCCTCTCCCCAACGTTATTCAATCTGTATATTGAGCAAGCAGTAAAGAAAACAAAAGAAAAATTCGGAGTAGGTATTAAAATCCATGGAGAAGAAATAAAAACTTTGAGGTTCTCCGATGACATTGTAATTCTGTCAGAGACAGCAAAGGACTTGGAAGAGCAGTTGAATGGAATGGACAGTGTCTTGAAAGGAGGATATAAGATGAACATCAGCAAAAGCAAAATGAGGATAATGGAATGTAGTCAAATTAAGACATGTGATGCTGAGGGAATTAGATTAGGAAATGAGACAATTAAAGGAGTAAAGGAGTTTTGCTATTTGGGGAGCAAAATAACTGATGATGGTCGAAGTAAAGAGGATATAAAATGTAGACTGGCAATGGCATGGAAAGCGTTTCTGAAGAAGAGCAATTTGTTAACATCGAGTATAGATTTAAGTGTCAGGAAGTCGTTTCTGAAAGTATTTGTATGGAGTGTAGCCACGTATGGAAGTGAAACATGGACGAGAAATAGTTTGGACAAGAAGAGAATAGAAGCTTTTGAAATGTGGTGCTACAGAAGAATGCTGAAGAGTAGATGGGTAGATCACATAACTAATGAGGAGGTATTGAATAGAATTGGGGAGAAGAGGAGTTTATGGCACAACTTGACAAGAAGAAGGGACCAGTTGGTAGGACATGTTCTGAGGCATCAAGGGATCACAAATTTAGCATTGGAAGGCAGCGTGGAGGGTAAAAATCGTAGAGAGAGACCAAGAGATGAATACACAAAGCACATTCAGAAGGATGTAGGTTGCAGTAAGTACTGGGAGATGAAGACGCTTGCAGAGGATAGAGTAGCATGGTGAGCTGCATCAAACCAGTCTCAGGACTGAAGACCACAACAACAACAACAACAACAACATCGGTAAAGCAGATGCCAGACTGAGATTCATTGGAATAATCCTAAGGAAATGCAATCCAAAAACAAAGGAAGTAGGTTACAGTACATTTGTTTGGCCACTGCTTGAATATTGCTCAGCAGTGTGGGATCTGTACCAGATAGGGTTGATAGAAGTGATAGAGAAGATCCAACGGAATGCAGCGCGCTTCGTTACAGGATCATTTAGTAATCGCAAAAGCGTTACGGAGATGATAGATAAACTCCAGTGGAAGACTTTGCAGGAGAGACGCTCAGTAGCTCGGTACGGGCTTTTGTTGGAGTTTTGAGAACATACCTTCACCGAGGAGTCAAGCAGTATATTGCTCCCTCCTACGTATATCTCGCGAAGAGACCATGAGGATAAAATTAGAGAGATTAGAACCCACATGGAGGCACACCGACAATCTTTCTTTCCACGAACACTATGAGACTGGAATAGAAGGGAGAACTGATAGAGGTACTCAAAGTACCCTCCGCCATGCACCATTGCGTGACTTGTGGAATGTGGATGTAGATGTAGAAATATCACCTTTGGCATAAAAACTCATACTGCAACTGCATTAGCACAGTATTAGGCACCAAATGCTTGCTTACCAGATTTTTTTGTTTGTTATCTTCTGCATCATGGATATGAAAGTTCCCAGACAATCTTTCTCTACAAAATTATTGATCCGAAACATACTAGTGCTGCCTCTACCAGAATTTTCCTGTAGTGCAAACCCTAGTAGCAATATTGCCACCAACATACATTCTTCAACAGACACCAACCATGAAAATCATAATTTCCCCACTAGCTGTGACAGGAAAAAAATTTATAACAAACTACTCGCAGTGCAACAATGTTACCCTGCAGGACCAGTCTCACCCCAGTTTATTGTATATGTAGAAGAGACCTGGAGGCACTGGCACATTTCATGTTGATAATATAATGGTGAGATAGAGATTTTGGAAGCAGATTTTAAGCAGTGGCAGATGTGGACTCGAACCATTATTTATTGTGGGTTAAAACTGAAGAAATTGCAAAAAGGTGCAGAATTAAGGAAGGGGATATGGATAAGTTGAAAGAGCCAGCGTTATTGAGAGTTTCAAATGAGTATTAGGCAACAATTGACTGAAAGAGGGGAAAGGAATACAGTGAAAATGGATAGGTAGCTTTGAGAGATGAAATAGTGAAACCAGCAGAAGATCACATAGTAAAAAGACAAGGCTTAAAAGAAATCCCTGGTTGTCATAGAAGACACTGAATTTAATTGATGAAAGGATAAAAAATAAAGTTGCTGCAAATGAAGCAGGCAAAAGGGAAAGAAAATGTCTAAAAATTAGATTTACAGGCTGGGAGAGTGGTGTGCTGACCACATTCCCCTCCATATCTGCATCCAATGACACCTGTGGGCTGTGGATGACACAGCGGCCCATCAGTACCATTGGGCCTTCATGAGCTGTTTGGGTGGAGTTTTTTTAATACAACATGTAAGGAAAATGTAGATAGATAGACACTCAATATTTATCAGTCAAAGAAATTCACTGTTAACTTACGGAACTGCCAGTTCGATAGTGCTCAGCACTAGTAGCTCATCCTGAAATCTTCTCAAATGCTTTTAGAATAGAACAAAGATCTGAGCAGATTAGCTATTCATCTTCAGAAACTGTTGGCAGATCTACATTACAAAGTGCAACTTTAGCTCTCAAAGTGTGTGACAGTTCACTTAGATGCTTCAGAATAAACAGGGTACAGTTTCACCTTGTTGGCATGTCCTGTATCAATATCTAGACATTAATGTTGCCACTGTGTTTTTGGCATATTAACAGTCACTTTGCTACATTGCCGCTCCTTTTAAAGAAACCTATTATTGAAACTTCCTGACAGATTAAAACTGTATGCCGGACCGAGACTCGAACTCTGGACCTTTGTCTTTCGCGGGCAAGTGCTCTACCAACTGAGCTACCCAAGCGTGACTCACACCCTGTCTTCACAGCTTTACTTCTGCCAGTACCTCGTCTCCTACCTTCCAAACTTTGCAGGAGACGAGGTACTGGCAGAAGTAAAGCTGTGAGGATGGGGCGTGAATCGTACTTGGGTAGCTCAGTTGGTGGAGCACTTGCCTGCGAAAGGCAAAGGTCCTGAGTTCGAGTCTCGGTCTGGCACACAGTTTTAATCTGCCAGGAAGTTTCATATCAGCACACACTCTGCTGCAGAGTGGAAATCTCATTCTGGAAACCTATAATTGTCTTCACTTTGTGGTGAAGTGATTGGAAAGGTGTAAATGCATCTTGAACAACTAAGTTAAGGGTACAAGACTTAAGAGTCAAAATATTTTCAGTGCAGGCAGATGGAAACTGAATTTTTCATAATGGGTGCCTTGTTGGTTACAACCACTATGATTTTGTCACTGAGATTAAATGTGTCTGTGATTGCAATTAAAGCAATTGACAAATTTGGGCTATTATGTGCAATTGAAATGATCCAGCAACACAAACTGTAGTTTAAAATCTTCTGAAAAAAATTGTCCCGCCACAGTAATGTAGCTTTAATTTGAAGTGGATGTCCAACAATCTGTTGTCAAACAAACTGCCCTTACACCATGCAGATTATATGGAACTTGTTCTTTTGCCTCTATATATGCTATTGGAATTGTTACATTTGTCATAGTGGTCAGGCAGCAGTAGCCGACCGAGACAGACCCAGCAACAGGCAAGTAACCGCATTTGTCATTTACGAGTTCCTAATCAGGAGCTAATTCTATTATATCATCTGTGTGCTTTAATAGTTCAGTTTCTTGAGTTTCTGCGTGTAAATTTAATATCTAATAGCCACAGTTGTCGCGTTTTTCGTTTGTGTCAGAAAGTAAACCAGTTTTGTGACATAGCCTATTACAAGTTCCAAATCTGGGTCAAATTATTTAGTTTCACCTGAGTGCTTCGGTAGTTAGGTTATTGAATATCTGCATATTACTAGACACAGTTCGTGTGTTTTCATCAGGTTCTATAGTAGAGTTGAGCAGCACGTGCCAATAGTCCGTTTATCTGCATAGTTTAGTTTTCCACAGTCTTTGGTATGGACAGGGACTGCGATTGTTGTGTGTAGATGCGAGCCAAGTTGGTGACACTTCGCTCTTAGCTTCAGGCTGTGATGGCTTCGGTTACACAGCTTGAGGCTGCAGTGGATGGGCACCACTGTTGTGTGCCGGCTGTGGGGATCCAATGGACGTCCAGCAGGTCAGAGTCCTCCAATCAGTGCTCACTGGTGGCCAACTGAGTTACTGTTCATACTGAGGCTGACCCCTCACCTGTGGTCGAGTGTGAGGTCGCCCCAGGGCGAAGCAGGTGGCGAAAAACTTCCAAGGTGGCCGCACGTAAGGCCTCCCCAGTTTGTCTGACAAACAGATTTCAGGTGCTGTCTGTGGCTGACACTGTTGCTGAGCCAGATGCTGTCGCCTGTCCTGTTCCAGAGGAAACCATTCAGCCTGCGAGTTCCGGGCAATCGCAGAGGGTGGGATTATAGGTAGTTGGGAGCTCCAACGTTAGGCGCGTTATGGGGCCCCTTATGGACTTGGCTGACAAGAAGGGTAAGAAATCCAGTGTGCACTCCGTGTGCATACCAGGTGGAGTCATACCAGATATGGAAAGGGTTCTCCCGGATGCCATGAAGAGCACAGGGTGCAGCCAACTGCAGGGGGTGGCTCACGTCGGTACCAATGATTTGTGTCACTTTGGATCAGAAGAGATTCTCTCTGGTTTCGAGCGGGTAACAGAAGTGGTAAAGGCTGCCAGTCTTGCTTGCAAGATGAAAGCAGAGCTGACCATTTGCAGCATAGTCGACAGGACTAATTGCAGACCTCTGATACAGAGCCGAGTGGAGGGTTTGAATCAGAGGCTCAGATGGTTCTGCCACCATGTAGGCTGCAGATTCCTCGACTTGCACCACAGGTTGGCTTTCGGGTTTCACTGAATAGATCAGGTGTCCACTATACGCAGGAGGTGGCTACACGGGTAGGGGGGCTGTGTGACGTGGACTGGGCGGTTTTTTAGGTTAGAGGGTCTCGCGAAAACCCAAGAAGGGCTTCAGTCACAAAGGGTGCAGGCTAAACACAGGAAAAATGTAGATACAGGAACCATTGGTATAACAGTTGTAAATTGTCGTAGCTGTGTTGGGAAAGTACCAGAGCTCCAAGAGCTTATAGAAAGCTGGATATAAGCTCAGCCGAAATTTCTGCTTAGAACCTAACGCTGTTCCGAAAGGATAGGCTAGACACGTTTGGCGGTGGCGTGTTTGTTGCTGTCAGAAGGAGTTATCTTGTCGCGAAATTGAAGTAGATACTTCCTGTGAGTTAGTATCGGCATAGGTCATTGTTGGCAACTGGAATAAAATAATAATTGGGTCCTTTTAACGACCTCTCAATTCAGATGATACAGTTGCTGAAAGGTTCAAGGAAAACTTGAGTTTGATTTCAAACACGTACCCGACTCACAGATGATAATAGTTGGTGGTGACTAATTTACCCTAGATACGTTGGCAAAAATACAAGTTTAATTCCAGAGGTACGCATTAAATATCATCCGAAATTGTGCTAAACGCATTCTCTGAAAATTATTTGGAGTAGTTAGTTCATGAGACCACGCGAATAGTAAGCGGTTGTGAAAACACACTTGATCTCGTAGCAACAAATAATCCTGAGATAACAGCGAGCATCAAAACTGATTCAGGGATCAGTGAACACAGGGCTTTCGTAGCAAATTTGATAATTGTAATCCCCAAATCCTCGAAAAATATACCTATTCAAAAAAGCAGATAAAAATTAACTTGGCGCCTTCCTGAGAGACAATCTCCACACATTCTAAATTAATAAGTGTAGACCAGTTGTGGCTTAAATTCAAAGAAATTGTATCTGCAGCATTTGAGAGATTTATACCAAATAAATTAACAAACGAAGGAGCTGATCCTCCTTGGTACACAAAAATTGTTAGAGCACTGTTGCAGAAACAAACATGCCAAATTTAAACAGACGCAAAATCCCCAAGATTGGGGATGTTTTACAGAAGCTCCAAATTTAGCGTGGACTTCAATTTTAGATGCCTGTAACAGTTTCCACAACGAAATTTTGTCTCGAAACCTGGCAGAAAACCCTAAGAGATTCTGGTCGTATGTGAAGTATGTCAGCGGCAAGAAACAATCAATGCCTTCTCTGTATGATAGCAATAGAGATGCTGTCGAAGACAGTGCTGCCAAAGCAGAGTTACTAAACACAGCCTTCCGAAATGCCTTTATAAAAGAAGACGAACTAAATATTCCAGAATTCGAATCGAGAACTGCTGCCAACATGAGTAACGTAGAAGTAAATATCCTCGGAGTAGTGCAGCAACTTAAATCACTTAATAAAAGCAAGTCTTCTGGTCCAGACTGTATACCAATTAGGTTCCTTTCGGAGTATACTGATGCATTAGCTTCATACTTAACAATCATATATAACCGTTCACTCTCGACAAAAGATCCGCACCCAAAGACTGAAAAGTTGCACAGGTCACACCAACATTCAAGAAAGGTAGTAGGAGTAATCCACTAAATTACAGGCCCATATCGTTAACGTCGATGTGCAGCAGGATTTTAGAACATATATTGCGTTCGAACATAATGAATTACCTCGAAGAAAATGGTCTATTGACACACAGTCAACATTGGTTTAGAAAACATCGTTCTTGTGAAACACAACTAGCTCTTTATTCACATGAAGTGCTGAGTGCTATTGACAAGGGATTTCAGATCGATTCCGTATTTCTGGATTTCCGGAAGGCTTTAGACACTGTACCACACAAGCGGCTCGTAGTGAAATTGCGTGCTTATGGATTACTGTCTCAGTTATGTAACTGGATTCGTGATTTCATGTCAGAGAGGTCACAGTTCATAATAATTGATGGAAAGTCATCGAGTAAAACCGAAGTGATTTCTGGCGTTCCCCAAGGTAGTGTTATAGGCCCGTTGCTGTTCCTTATTTATATAAAGATTTGGGAGACAATCTGAGCAGTCGTCTGGGGTTGTTTGCAGATGGCACTGTCATTTACCGACTAATAATGTCATCAGAAGATCAAAACAAACTGCAAAACGATTTAGAAGAAATATCGCAATGGTGCGAAAAGTGGCAGTAGACCTTAAATAATGCAAAGTGTGAGGTCATCCACATGAGTGCTAAAAGGAACTCGTTAAACTTCGGTTACACGATAAATCAGTCTAATATAAAAGCCGTAAATTCAACTAAATACCTAGGTATTACAATTACGAACAACTTAAATTGGAAGGAACACACAGAAAATGTTGTGGCGAAGGCTAACCAAAGACTGCATTTTATTGGTAGGACACTTAGGAAACGTAACAGACCTTCTAAGGACACTGCTTACACTACACTTGTCCTTCCTCTTTTAGGATACTGCTGCGTGGTGTGGGATCCTCACAAGATAGGACTGACGGAGTACATAAAAAAGTTCAAAGAAAGGCAGCACATTTTGTATTATCGCGAAATATATCAGGGAGTGTCAGAGAAATGATATAGGATTTGGGATGGACATAATTAAAAGAAAGGCGTTTTTCGTTGCGACGGAATCTTCTCACGAAATTCCAGTCACTAACTTTTTCCTCCGAATGCGAAAATATTTTGTTGACACCGACTTAAATAGGGAGGAACGATCACCACGATAAAATAAGGGAAATCAGAGCTCGTACGGAAAGATATAGGTGTTCATTCTTTACGTGCACTATACAAGATTGGAATAATAGAAAATTATGAAGGTGGTTTGATGAACCCTCTGCCAGGCACTTGAGTGTGATTTTCAGATTATCCATGTAGATGTTGATGTAGATGTCCTACTTGACATTCTTAACTAGCAGAATTCAGTGTGTGCACAAAACTATGAAATTCCAAGTCATTTACAACAGAAAAAGGTTGGTAATCTTTCATAAATAGATTTAATAATCTTCTGTCAACCTTTTTCTTTCGATTCAGTCCCATATTTTGGTGGACACATGCAATAATAGTACTCTGATGAACTTGTGACATGGTGGGAACTGTTTCCTCCAGAGTGTGGCTGGTTGTGGTGTTGTCCCCTAGCAACTCCTCTTGGAAGAGAGGCTTCACCTACAAAACCACAAGTTTGATATCAACATAAAGGTTATGTCGGCAACAGAGGGTGGATATAAGCTTAGAGCACAGTTTACTTTCAGAGTACTGTAAATTACAGGTGCAGTGTTTACTTTTCTCCATGGCACTTGAAGTATGAAAACTTATATAGTCCGTAGTAATTGATAGCCTTGTCATTGTAAACCCTGTAGCTTTGATCTGATTCTTTAAGGTATAAGATTACTCTGTCATCAGTAAATATAGACTATATGGTATCACGTAACAAGCAGCAAAGCACTGTTGGTGGTAAAATGTGTCGTCTTGAATAGTTGGAGATAATAAACGGATTCCGATTGAGGCAGTTTCCAAACAAGAACACATGACAGAGTTAGTAAACCCATCCCAAACATGTACAAAATTTGCAAAAGGCACCAAAATTCCGGTAAGAGGGAGGACTAGATGACGTGGAGAATGAAATCAAACTATGTATACCACATATCACTGTTTGGTTCCCGAGAAACATTATTATCATTTATCAGGGGCAGATTATTCTTAAGGTCCAGACAGACCCAGCTCCACCATAAATTTTGTGATCTAAGTTTATTCTGTGTATTTTTTCATTGTAATGCCAGATATTTTGAGTATGACCTGATTTTGGGGTAATACGAGTGACAGAGACTAAAGGTAATCAGGCCCAGTTTCCTCTGCTCCACTGCAGAGATACACATGAAATTACCTTGAGCTGCCAGTAGCCAGGCCAGGTCTTACTACTACTCCCCTCTTACCCCTCCCCTCAGCACATCCTGTTTTCCTTTCCTCATGCCATTTATCCAGCACTGACAGCCAGTGTCATGTGGCTAGTACACCCAACACACCAATGACTCTGAAAACTGCAGACAGAGTGATGTGACAGCTGTTTCCCTTTCTTCACCTAGCCCTTCATCATGGCATAGTTGAGGGCCACCTTGGGTGAGCCCTGTGGACAGACCATCCTACTTATATCCATCTCTCCCTGCATCCCAGCAGACTCTTCTGTCCCTGTCACATTATCACTCTCCTCTCCCTGCAAACCTGTCCACATGTCTGCACAATGTTTTGAACCAGCTGGCTTGGACTTGTAGCCCTAATTTTCAACTCCCATTACTTAACCTTTCCCCCCTGCTGCCATTTGTCAGTGGCAAATGTTGCAAGCAGCAAATGGGGGCCATCTGTCAGTAGTATTTTACATTCTGGAGCTGTGCTGTTGAAACTCGAGTATTCTCAGTGATTTTAAGATGAAAAAGTAGAGTGTTTTTAATACATATCCTTTAATTTATTAAATGTGAAATTAGATATGGAAGAGAAACAAGAAGTCAAGCGACCAGGTATCATCAACGAAAAGTTTTCTTGAACAATGGAATGTCCATACGAAAAGCGTAGATTGCTGCTCGCCACACAGAGGATGCACTGAGTCACTGACAAGCACGATGAAAAGCCTGATAAATATTTAAGCTTTCAGACAAAAAAGCCCTTCCAAAATAGAAAACACACATGCACAACTCACACACACATGGCTACTGTCTCCAGCTGCTGAGGCTTGACTTCAGGCTGCAACTGACAATAGCAGCAATACGTGGCAGGGGTGGGGGTAAGGAGGTGGCACTGTGGAGAGGGGGCGGTATAATAGGGTAAGGTAGGAGAAGTTGTGCTTCTTGGGGGGAATATTCAGGGATGTACTGGGAATAGGATAGAGCTACTGTGTGCAGCATCAGAAGGCTGTGCTGGGGTAGAGGAGAGGAGGAAGGGGAAAGGGACAGAGAAGAGAAAAGGACTGTATAGGTGCATTGGCAGAATAGTAGGTATGTTTAGTACTGAAGTGGGAACTGTGATCAGTGAAGGGGATACGCAAAATTCGAGGCCAGGAGCGTTATGGGTATGGAGGCTATGTTGTAGGTAGAGTTTCCACCTTTGTTATTCAGAAAAGCTGATGAAGGAAGGCTCCAGATGTGCAGGCTGTGAAGCAATTATTGAAGAAAAGCACACTGTGTTGGGTGACATGTTCAGCAACTGGGTGATCCAGCAGTCTCTTGGCAACAATTTGCTAGTGGTCATTGATGTAGACAGACAACTTGTTAATTGTCATTCCCACATAGAAAGCACCACAATTTTTGTATTTTAGTTTGTGGATTGCATGGCTGCTTTCAAAGGAAACCCTGCTTTTGATGCAATAGGAGATGCCTGTGACAGGACTGGACTAGGTGGTAGTGGGAGTGTGTGTCTTGTAGGGGTATGAGCAATTAGGCAAGAAGTTGGGAGCAGGGGTGGACTAGGTATGGGATAGGATATTTCTTAGGTTCAGTGGGCAGTAGAATACCACTGATGGAGGAGTAGGGAGGATGGTGAGTAGGACATTCCTAATTTCAGGGCACAGTGAGAGGTTGTCAAAGTCCTGCCAGAGAAAGTGATTCAGTTGTGCCAATCCTGGATGTTAATTGTCATGACAGGAGAGCTCCTTTGTGGTTGGATGGTGGGTATGTTGTAGGTGGCAGGTAGCTGGAAAGATGAAGCAAAGGTGATATTTTTCTGGACAAGGTTAGGAGGGTAATTTTGGTCTGGGACTGCTCAACACTACAGGCGATGACTGTGGGTGGTTAGGCTGAATGGAAAGTCTTTTTGGTGTGGAGTAGGTGACATCTGTTGAAGTTGGTAGTTGGTAGGTTTGATGTGGATGGATGAAAAATGTAGGTATCCTTCAGGTGGTCAACATTGAGGATGGTGGCAAGTTAGGTTGAGGGTGACCAGGTGAAGTAAATGGGTGGGAAGGCGTTGAAGTTCTGGAGGAATGTGGATAGGATGTGCTCAACCCTCAGTCCAGATCCTGAAGATTTTCTGATGTATTTAGCTGCTTCAAAATTATTGACCCCAAAAAAATTCGCATTTCCCAGCCACTTTACTCATGTATTTTCATTAAGTTACAGTCCATTTATTTGTCATGATGAATTAAAAAATGAACTGTCAGTGATTTATAGCAATGATATGTTTAAAGGCACTATATATGTTTCTGATAAATATAAAACAATTCAGAACAATTTCATTATAAAATTTATTGGATCTTTATCTGGGCCCCACTAATGAAAGTGAGCACTAATTGTTACTGTTATAAATGCAGAGGGGATAGTAACAGGGCATTTAAGTACTGCATAAAGAATAAATGCTATCTGGTCAACACTTAAGAACTGTAAACAGCACTAAAGTCATTGGACTATGTATCCAAGAAAATCTAAATTGGAACTAGCATGCAAACTTCATCAGTAAAAAATTAAGTATCGTCATAGGCGTCCACAAGGGGAGGCGGCAAGAGGGTGCACTTGCCCCTACTGGAATCTGTGTTTGGCATTCTTATTGATTACAGAATTCTCTCAAATTTCTAGCAATCATTGTCTGTGAATTTATTAAACTGCAGGTTTAACATAGCCATAAATGATGAGAAATACTGCAGCCTTATCAGTCACTTAATGTCGGTTACCACTAAATTCACGGAAAATTGTGTCGATTCCTTGGTGTGGCTGCAGTTTCAACACTAATCTGCGGTCAAGATGGACACAAACCTATGCCAAAATTGTGTCTTTCATCTTTTTTCTGATGTTTCTGTGGCGTCTAGGAAGCGTGCATTCCCGATTCGCTATATAAACATTCCAACAAATCATATTAATCAGTTTTATTACAAAAAGAACTTTACAATACTTAACTTTTGCAATTACACAGATGTGTTCCAAACAAAGGGCGTCATACAAAATAAGCAGTCTTCTTCACTATAGACAATTCCAAGTCTGTGCTACATGGAGTTGATGCTTCTATCGATGTCGCTAGTCTTGAAGCTAGTACTGAACTGGGCCGTCACCACTCGGTCATGGCGCTTATGTCCTCTTCACACAGGGGCTGCTGCTGTCATGTTATCATCCTGGAGATGGGTCAGTCAGCATGCGATTGGCTTCTCACAGCCATCTCTTCTCTATCATTCCTAACTGGCGTGCCAGCACTTGGGTTTACACCGCAAAAGTCCTCTCCCCCTCCCCCCACCAAATCTATAGACCATCGTCGTATAAGGATCATGAGAACAAGAGGGACGCAGGAGTGTAGACACTGTGATGTACCAGAAGCTGTGGCTGCAGGGGACAGACTTCTGGTCGTACCCCACCATCCAGCCTGCGCTCTGGTGTAAACACCCCCCAGAAAACGCCCAAAAGGGAACCTGTCCACCTCCTGAGGCTCATTCCAAGATGTAGATGGTGTCTGCAATTGCGGTATGGGCGGGTCAACTCCATCACTAGGACGAGAGGAGGCGAAGGATCCGTCTCCATGGGGCCGTCCCACGGTGTCGTGATGACAACCTCTGGTGGCTGCTGTGGCTGCGCTGTCCTCGACATCCGTGAATCTGGAGGAAGAGATACACAAGGGTCACCATACACATGACAGTGGTGATGCTGGCGCTGAAATCCGTCCGGGCCTGAAATGAGATACATGGATGCGCAAAGTTGACGACTGATCTCGCCATGCGCCCACCATCTGCTGCTGCTAAAAACTCTGAAAAACTCAATATCATGCAGCGCAAAGAGATACTTGCGATCTTCCTCTGGTGCCGGATACTGCGGATGGTGGAGTAGGTGGAGCAGTGCCCAATGGCGGCAGCCGTGAACAATTCTGCCGGCGATCGTCCATCTCATGGATGCGAATGATAGGAGGCGAGAAACTGTTGAAATGCTAGATCCCTGGTGTGTGCTGTACGAAGTTTTGCCATCTGCTGCTTGAAGGTTCTGAGAAAAAGTCCCTTTTCGCAGTTTGACTGAGGATGGAATGGTGCACTAGTTATATGCTGTATGCCATTGCGTTCACAGAATGTTTGAAATTCATTTGATGTGAACTGAGGGCTGTTGTCCGACACTATGACCTCAGGCAAATCTTTGAGGCAAAAAATTGAGGACAGCACCTGAATTGTGCTATGTGACATTGTTGAGTTCATTGGCACAGCAAAAGGAAACTTGCTATAAGAATCAACCACAATCAACCAAGTGTTTCAGAAAGGTCCTTCAAAGTCTATGTGCACATGTTGCCATGGTGATTGCGACTTAGGCCAGGCAGAGAATGTTTGTGGTGGAGCAGACTGATTTTCCATACATGCGTGACGCTGTGATGCCATCTGTTTTATTTGGTTGTGCATACTGTGCCAAGTATAGTGTCGACGTGCTAACTGTTTCGTACAAACAATCCCCCAGCATCTTTGGTGAAGTAACTGCAACACTTCTTTTTGCAAAGCTTTGGGGATCAACACGCGTGACTTTCCACTGTCATTTTGAACAAGAATAACACCTTGCTGTATAGTGAGGCTATGCCGCTGCACAAAGTATCGTTGCACTACAGAGTTCTTTGTGTTATGCAATGAGCGAGGCCAAGACGTGCAAATGTATTTTAGCAAAATGTTCAGATCTGAATCAGCTTCTCTGCCCTGTGCAATTTTCCTATGGTTCAGAGGAAAGGACTGAAGCAATTCAGAATCCTGGGCATAGAAGTGACAACAAGATACAGCAGAAGCATCAAGTCTGTATCAGGGCCAATGGGAAGACCTGAAAGTGCGTCCACATTAGCATGTTGAGCTGTTGGATGATAAACAATCTCGTACTGATATTGAGACAATAACAAAGCTCATCGTTGCAATTTCTGGGCAGTTTGTACAGGAAGCAGCTTCATCGCATGAAACACGAACTGCAGTGGCTTGTGACAGAAATAGTGGTGGAATTTGGTAACACCATACACAATAGCCAATGTCTCTTTCTCTATTTGTGAATAGTTTGAGCTTTGGACAACAGTTTTGATGCAAAAGCAATAGGCCTATCTTTGTCACCAAATCTGTGCGAAAGCACTGCAGCATCAACTTGCAAAACAACTGGTAAATGTAAAATGTGATTTATTAGTCTCATTACATACATTGTACAGATCATATGATATGTTGTACAAGAGACATGTCAAGTTTAGCAAAAATATGAAGTATAATGATTTACAGAAATTCTTTGTACACTATTTTAAGTATAATGCCAATAAATACAACACTAAAATATTTACTATAAATTAACAGTTTACCAATTTCCTTTGTTATATACAGACAACATTGCAGTATTAGCTGTAGATTTTTATTGTTCAAAGTGTCAGACTGTCTTCCATGAATTCTTCAATGGTGTAGTAATATTTATCTATTATAATAGTTTGGACTAAACTTTTCAGCAAACCAAAGTGCAGTGTTAGTATGTTTCTTCCTTTTAATTTGTTATATATTTTTAGCACCATGCACAGTGGTGTCAGAGCATAAAGCTTCAAGTGATGGAAAGGATATTTAAAGTTTTCCTAGTGACAAGTACCATAGCTAGGTTTAAATTGAACTTTTCAAGATTATGTTGATTATTATATACAAAAATCAAGATTTCAAAAATGTACAACGAAGTAATTGTTAGTATTTTTAATTTCTTGAACAATGGGTGATGTGACTCATTTTTGTGGGCAACATACCTTTCTAATGATTTTCTTCTGAAGAATTAGTAGCCTTGTATTGTTTCTAGAGTTTCCCCAGAAAATTATCCCATACGAATAACAGATTCAAAATAACTGTGGTAGACTGCCTTTCTTGTGTCCATATGAGTGGCACCAGATAAAATAAACATTGCAGAAGCTATGGAATTTAATTTATTTGCGAGGAAGTCTTTATGTCTCTTTCAGTTAAAATTTTATCAAGGTTTAGGCCCAAGAATTTCACATGGCTCACTTCTGTCATCAGTCGATTATTATGGGCCATTTGTACAGGACATTCTGCTGACAATTTAGAGACAAATTGCATCATCTCGGTCTTAGTGACATTGAGCTTTAGTCCATTTTTATGGGACCAGGGTTCTGGTTTCTCCAGAACATTTTTTATTCTATCTTGAGTCTTCTCTATCATCAATTGTTTTTTATTCCAGTCTTTGATCACAATATCAATTCTTTTGACAATGACCAACTTCAGTCCATAATGACCATCCTCAGATCTTTTCTGCACCATGTCCTAAAGTGATAAGACCACAATGGCATCACCAAAACATATAATCAGCACAGTATTGTCACATAGATCTAAAATAAGGTGTAGAATAGGCCACATCGTCCACACAGTCATTATTGGAACTGGCTGTATCATTTTCTATCAGGACTGAGGTGCCATCTGCAAACAAGGCTGAATGAGCATCAATATTTAATGGTAAATCATTTATATACAACAAAAACAGGTAAGGACCCAGTATGGAACCTTGTGGAACTCCTTGGGAAATAGTTTTGCATTTGGAGTGTCAGTTAACTGAATTTGATGTTAAAATAACTCTTTGTTTCCTTTCTGTCAGATAAGATTTGAACCACTGTAATGCAGTATCTTCAATCCCACAGCTCATCTGTTTGTGAAGTAATAATGAGTGGTTCACAGAGTCAAAGGCTTTTGTTAGATCAGAGAGTATTCCTGAGACTTTTGTACCCTGGTCTAGTGATATGCTTAATTTTTTTGTAAATTCTCTTATGGCGTTTATGGTGCTTTTTCCTCTTTGAAGACCAAACTTATTTTTACAAATAATGTCATTTACTGTAAGGAAATTTTCTGGTTGTTTTGCCACAAGTTTTTCAAATATTTTAGAGAAAACAGGAAGGAGAGAGATAGACCGGTAGTTTCCTATATCGTCTGGTGATCCCTTTGTAAATAATGGCTTAATCGCTGCATATTTTCGGACATCTGAGAAAGACCCATTTTCAAAGGTCTGGTTTACAATAACAGTGGATATGAAATAATATGGCGTACTGCCTTGATTACCATGGAAGGTATTCCATCGCATCCAGCTGAATTTTTGTTTTTTAATGATAATATTGTGTCTTCCACATCTTTCAGAGTGATTTTTCTGAATTTTTTAAAACAAATGTTTTGTATGTCATCTCTATGCCTGAAAATCATATTGTCCTGATGGGCTGTCATGTCTACATCCAATTTTGCTATATTGACAAAGAAATAATTGAAGCAGTTTGACATTTTAACATGATTTGCAATAATATCACCCTGAAACTTAATTTGAGAAATTTCTTGACTTTTACCATTGACCCCCAACTAAGATTTCATAACAGACCAGACTGTATTTGTTTTATTTCTTTGTTTGTTTATGAATATACTATTTGCCAGTTTTTTGCTGCCAGTATCCCTTTTTTTGAATATTGTCTTATAGCGCTTAACATAATTTACAAAATTAGGGTTTCTATCTTTTCTGGCACTTGAAATTTTTATGCCTGGTGTAATCCAATTTCGTTTGTTCCTGACTCTCTTTTGATAAGATTGTGGGGGAAATGTTTCATTGAATACACCCAAAAAAACAATTTAGAAATTTATCAAAATTTTTGTTGCTTGAATCAGAGTGGTCTAAAAGATAGCTTGTAACACTTAAATTATCACAAAACAACTCTAAATATTCTCTGCTAAAATTCCTTCTTATATAAGGTTCAGATTTTAATTTCTCTGTTTTTGGGAGCTCTGTAAACAAAGAAGAGTGATCAGATAGCCCTAGATCTAAGCAAAAATTTCTTGCATCATCAAACAGATAATTTGCAATAATATTATCTATGCAGGATGCTGAGTGAAAGTTTGCTTTAATGCACATAGTAAAGTTTAACTTGAAACTAGATTTTTGGATTAAATCACGAAACTTTCAATGTCACTGCTTTCAATTAATGTATTTAATTTGAAGTCTCCTGCAATCACAGTCTTTTTCTTGTTTTCTTTTTTAAGTTTATCTAAGAAATATTGAAATTTTTCTAAGAACAATTTAGTAAAAGAATTCCCAGGAATTCATTAAATTGATGTTATCACAGTATTTAAATCACACAGCTCTACACAACAGCTTTCAAAAATACATTCTTCATTTAGATAACTAAAATCTTCTTCCACTTTTAAAGTTTAAGGAGGCATGCAGTAAGATACAACAGCCCCCACGAGATTTATTTTTTCTACAAAAGCTGCTGGCAAGTTTTAAATTACTAATTTTATTTAGAACTTCTACGTATTGTTTTGTGAGCCAGTGTTTGTTTAAGCAGTCTACCTTTATATTTGCCAGTTCAGACAGTATAACTTGCAGTTCATCAATTTTAGAGTAACCTACCTAACGTTTTTCTGCTAAACCGTTTATATTTAGATGCATCAAGAAATAATTTTTGAGTTTGTTTATACTTTGAAGAGCCTCACTTGTTCCATTGTATTTACAGTTTCCATTTTGGATCACCACTTTTGTTTTCTCACCCTTTTCGAAAGTTTTCAGTTTCCCTTGCTTTTAATGATTCTGTGGATGTCTATGACCAGTCTACAAAAATTGCACCCAGCTTATCGCTCTGTTCCCTGATTCCAGTGTTTATTTTATTTATGTATGTATCACTTATTGACTTTCTGTGTAAAATTGTACTAATGACAATTTTTGAATTTGCAAACACACTTTTCGCTGAGCAGATCAAGTTCCGTGTTTCACTGATTATTTCTTCCTTACTGCTGCTCCAGATGGAATTTGTTCCTACATGAATGAAAACACCTTCGTATTTGTACATTTTTTTCATTTTCACTTTCAGTTTCACTTCGTTTCGAATTTAGAATATTTTGAGTGTCTGCTGATCTGATGCGATCGGATTCCGGGACGAACATCGATTTCACAGCCTGGAGCTGTAACATTTTTAGTATGGAGTCGCCAACAACAAGAAAGTCCCTTTTTTCAATCGGTTTTGCTGTGGCACTTCCACGTTTGTCCTTTTTGTAGGTCACTGTTTCCCATTTACATTTGTTTGCAGATAGTCCGGTGGGTAGATTTTTTATCACATTTCGCACATGATGTGTATTTTGAAAATTTTGTTTCGTACTTGGCTGGTGTTTTTCAGAACCCCGGATTCCGTTTCGCTTATTTCCGTTTGATGGATGTCACACACACAGAAATGTTTTTCTTGAGTTAATCTATCATTTTCTTTGTTTGTGGTCAGTAATTTGGGTTTCAATACTTCAATGTTCTTGTGTGGCTGCTTTATAATTTCGTTTTTTGTATCTTCTTTTATTTCCATTTCACACGCACAGGCCTCTTTTTCCCGTATTAATCTCTTTTTCTTTTCTTATAGTCACTGTTTCGGTATTTAATACCTCAATGTCCTTTTGCAGCAATTTATAAATTGGTTTTCTGAGTCCACTGTATGGCTGTTTCAACTCGTAAACAATCGTAGCATGCCCATAGAATGTCATCACTGATGAATTTTAGGTTCACTTTCGCGCAACCAGTAATTGCACTTGACACAGAAAATACCATTCATCGCTTGCTTTTCACATTCTCTACAAGAAAAACTGTTTGTTTTTTGCTTTTTTGACAAGAGCGAAATGTTACTACACTTTCCTATCGGCGCCATCTTGAGAGGATCCAAGTGAACCAAGCATCGATCACTGAGCAATGCATCTTTAAGTTTTTCAAAAGATTCTTGGCACTCATCTGTCTAACGAAAGGGGATGTTCTTACGATGCAAGCGATGCAATGGAGCTGCGATTTGTGCAGCATTCGGTATGAACCGAATATAGTAGTTCATTTTCCCTAAGACTGACTGCAATCCTGTGACATTGTGAGGAAGTGGCAGGTCGCGGATGGATAACAAATGTGACTTCAGAGCATGTATACCTTGACTGTTTATATGACCAAGATACTGCAACTCAGGTTTTAAAAAAATCACACAGAGGCAAATGCAACCTGAAGGTTTGGGGAGCAAAACCAGTGGACTTGCCCATTGACTAACTTGTAATGGCGCAATAGCTCCACTATCTTCAGTTCTTGAAGTTCAGCGGCTACTTTGTCCTCTAATGCAATGGGAGCATTTTTGGCCCGGCAAAATTTTGGCTGAACATTGTCTTTCATTGTAATATGTGCAACAAAATTGTTAGCCTTGCCTAAACCTCCAGGAAAAAGTTCAGGGAATTCTTTCAGCACTATCTTTAGCAATGACTGCAGTCACTGACAACACATTGTCTTGAATTCGAAAGCCAAACAAATCATGCGAATCAAGGCCAAATATATTATCACAATCATGTGATTGAAGCACAGCGAAAGTTACAGTTTACGAATGCAAGTGATACATGGCAGGCAAAGTACGTTTTCTGAGAACGGGAATGTCTTGTACATTATAAGCTGTCAGGGGTGTGCTAGTTTTAGACAGGCGTGCGGAGCCTAACAGTTCATAAGTGTTACGATTCAGCAATGTAACAGAGGCACCCATGTCCAACTCAAATGTCACATGTTTTCCACAACTATGCAAATGCACAAGAAGCTTATTCGACTGGTGTATTGCTGAAGAAACTATTTGCTTGCTAGTTTTGCTAATGCCTGCAGCAGGCTTTGAATACACGGCATCAATTATATGGGCCTTGTGACTAGATGTTTGTGAATGGATAGAATTCTTATGTTTGTTCCATTGCAAACATATGGTTTGTGCAAGACCTTTCTGGCCACAAGTGTAACACTGTGCTTGTCTGGATGGGCAGCCTTGGCGTTTGTGCTGTGAGTAGCACCAAGGGTGTGACAGTTATTTTTGCCTGTTTAGAGGACTGTTTACATGTCTCGGTGTAAGCATGCTGTTGCTGCCAATTGGGCCATTCGTAGGCAAGGGACGACTCACCTCGACAAATTGGTGGCTGCACATATTTATCGGCTGCTACGGTACCTGAATAATACTGATCGAGAATTTGCACTACGTGCTGAAATGATGGATCTGGCTGTTTCACAATCTGTTCTCTAAGTCTGACATCAGGTACACTGTACATGATCGCATCACACAACATAACATCTGAATATAAAGCATCACAAGCATATTTGAATTTGCATTTCCTCATCATAACCTGCAATTCTATTACCCACTCATGATAAGTTCGCTCTGACCTTTCCTTGCAATGAAAGAATTGGCACCTAGTTGACACCACATTCACTTCTTGATCATAGAAGTTAGTCAGAGAACCTATAACATGGTCGTAGGAAAAGTTCACTTGGAGTTGTGTCAGGTAACAATTTCTGAATGAGGCAAAAGTCTGCACTTCCTACCATTGACAAAAAGTAATGTAGTTTCACAGTGTCTGATACATTGTGAGCAATGATGTGGGCTTCATATTGTTGCAATCGCTCAAGCCATTCCTTTTCGTTTTCATTAAACTGGCAAAAAGGCAGAACGTCACTCAGAGCTACAGTTGCAGCCTGTGGCACAGCATTTTGTGCTGTGTTGGCCACTTGAGTGGTTAGTAACTGCTGTACCATGTGTAGTAGAGTTGAGATCTGAAGCTAAAACATCTGTTTTAGCTGTGTTGCATCTATCACTTGAAGCTGTGGCGCCTGAGCAGGGTAGCAGAGGTGGGTTGCTCATTGTGGAAGAGGCAAATGCGATAAACAGACAATGTGTATTACAAAAATAAGCACACAAGCAAAGAAAATTTCGGCAATACCCACCTGAAAACACTGAATAGAAGAAAACACTATAAGAGACACTATTAAAACGCGTAAATAAACTCGTGCAGAGAAAAAAGAAGGTGGAATTAAGGCACCAGCAAAACACAAAAGCCCACAACAAAACGAAATGGTGGCAGCCAGGATCTGGCTAGACAAACAAATTGTATAAATGAGTTTTATTACAAAAAGAACTTTGCAATACTTAACTTTTGCAATTACACAGATGTGTTGCAAGCAAAGGGTGACATACAAAATAAGCAATCTTCTTCTGTATAGGCAACTCCAAGTCTGTGCCACATAGAGTTCACACTTCTCTCCAAGTTGCTAGTCTTGAAGCTACTATTGAACTGGACCATCACCAGTCATGGCGCTTATGTCCTCTTGACATAACAGCCACTGATGTCATGTTGTCATTCTGGAGAGGGGTCAGTCAGCATGTGATTGGCTGATGTCTTCTCACAGCCACCTCTTCTCTATAGTTCCTGATTGGCATGCTGGTGCCTGGCTTTATGCCGTAACAAAAATGGTTCAAATGGGTCTGAGCACTATGGGACTAACTTCTGAGGTCATCAGTCCCCTAGAACTTAGAACTACTTAAGCCTAACTAACCTAAGGACATCTCACACATCAATGCCCGAGGCAGGATTCAAACCTGCGACCGTAGTGGTCATGTGGTTCCAGACTGTAGCGCCTAGAACCGTTCAGCCGCTCCTGCCGGCTATGCCGTAACAGTTTCCTCATTCAGACATCAATGAGCAGCAGAAAGTAGCTGGTTCATCGCTTTGGATTCCATCACTGATTCACAACACAGCAACACAGAAGCATGGTAGGAGTAAATGTACAAGTGAATCATCCCCAATTCTCACAAGGATGAGCCCTCCCCTTGATGCACAACATATTCACAACACTAGTTTATCATATGGCAGTGGAAAAATAAAACCCAAGATGGTTTGCTCGTTCTATTTATAAATTCAGTACTATTTTAATGCACTCATAACAGCACAACAATGCTGTACTGTAGGTGTGTAATCTATACTTAATCCCAAACAGATAAGTAGAAAAATGAAAATACCATGTTGTCCTAAAAGCAAAGTGGATGTTTTCATCTAAAAGTACCAAGATTGTGAGGTTTTCTGCACATCTCACCACAACACATTTTCCACTGCACGTGGTGGAAGTTCAGACATTTTACAGCATGAGAAATTAAGAAAATAAATTGGGTTCAACAGCTGGTGCAACATCACTCAAAATGAGCACCTTCTTCTCCAGTACAATACTATGTATGTTAAAAGAATATTGTAATATTTAAATCTTATACTTCTGTTATTCACTATTGCATTTTTTACTTTGTTAGTAACTTTTACAAATTCATTCTGTCTCAACCAAAGAAGAATTAAAGTTGGCTATGACAGAAGGAACATTTGCCTACCACACTGTGTCGCACTCACAGTTATAGTTCCATGGACTGCACTTTGATAATAATTAAGAAACTGTATGACATCAAGTTTAGTTGTGCGAAGACAAAAACGCAATGTACTGTTTATAATGAATTGGTCCATGGTGCAAAGAGCTTCTTACTGAAGCTCTTAATAAAGTGAATTTTATAAGCATTTCTGTCAATACCAGCAATCATAAATCTAATAAATCACTTCCTCTCATTTTCAGACAATTCAAACATGAAAGTGGGGTGCGTATAAAGTTGTTAGATTTCTGTTCTGCATAAATGAAACATCAGCTGTCTTATCACAGTGTGTACAGCACGTTGTACAGGCTCACAATTTGGAGTCAAACTTCGTGTGTCTCTCAGCAGCTAGAATGAATAGTACGTTTGGTGGGGTTAAGAGAGGTGACAAAGAAAACGTTTTCAGCAAGTCTGAAAAAGTGTGTAGGGGTTGATTGCATTACACACACAATTCACAACAGCATAGAAACAGCAGTAGGCAAGTTGCCAATCGATGTAGAAAACATTGTGTGTAAAATTTATAAGTATTTCCATACATACAGTGTTCGGGGGGAATGACTAAAGGAATTCTGTGAGTTTGTGAACAGTGAATACTGCATATCAGCAAGGACTGGGTTACAGAAGTACAAGGTGATTAGCATGCTTGCCAGCACTTGAAAGGATTATGAATTTGTATCCTGCTTTACTGTAATTTTTCTGTCGGAATCAGGGTACCCTGCTACTTTGCATTTATTTTTCAGTAATGAGTAATGAGAATTATGGTTTTGGTTTGTGCACAGTCAGCTAAATATCTTTCAAACAAGCATTCTAGAAATTAAGTGGAGTAATATTTGTGTTGCAGAAGCAGCAGGTTATTATAAGCTACTAAAATTGAAGGTAAAAAATAGGAGAGAGAATATTTTTTTGAGTCTGCAAGTTAAACCCACATTACTGAAATTGTATGTGTGCAACCGATCAGCTTAAAATAGATTTTATTCATTTGTAAATATGTTCTATAGTCTTGCATATTACTACCTCGTTTATGGAGTCATAAATTTGCACATGACACCGACTTCCATTCGTCTACTTTGAAATCAAAGCCAAAATCGTCATACGTGGAGGTCAATATTTCAACAATAGAATACATAGGTAATGTAATCCTTGGGTGTTACTCTTGTTTTATGAATGTTGTATGGCTAAAACAATCTTGTGAATGGAATACTAACAATGTAGCAGCGCAGGATAGGTGGGTGGAAATTTTTAAAGTATTCGAGGAGAAAAACATTGCAATAATCGTCCATAAGGTTATACATAGAATTCATCCTTTGCCAACCAGGGTCGAATGGACACATAGAACTCATTTTTTCAGAAATGAATAAGTACTGGTCATGTGAAAAGATGTATTTTGGAACCTACGATGGTAAGTTCTTTACTGCAAGGATGTAATTTTACTTTCCCAGGCATGACAGATTGTTGAGGCTCAGAAAGATTTGTGAAAATATTCACTCTAGTGGAAAATATGTAAATAAGCAATCATGAATGACTGCTTGAGGTTTATTCTATGCATGAAAGATTTGTGAGAAATGTTAAATAGCTTTAAATGTGACTGTGTTCTTTCTTTCAGCTCTCTTGTACAAGTTTTATGTAAATAATAATGGTATATGAAGGTAGTATCTGTTCCCGAAAGAACGGATACCGTTGATGACTGTGCAGCTCCTCTAGAATGAAATGATAATTAAATCGTCACCCTAGCTGCAAACAGGCGTTGATATACGTCATTGGGGACATGTTGAAAATGTGTGGCCGACCGGGACTCGAAGCCGGGATATCCTGCTTATGTGGCAGACGCTCTATCCATCTGAGCCACCGAGGCTACAGAGGACACTGTGCCTGCAGGGACTTATCCCTTGCATGGTCGTGATGACTGGGTGTTGTGTGATGTCCTTAAGTTAGTTAGGTTTAAGTAGTTCTAAGCTCTAGGGGACTGATGACCATCTTTGAACCTTGCATGCTCCCCGTCAGACGACATTCCCATCATGTCTACACCACTTCATTCGTAGTGAGCCTAATACATGTTTTCCCATCACACAATAAAGTTCAGCTTCTTGTGGTTCTCGTGCAAGTGCGAATATTGGAAACAAATGTATCAGCCACTTGACATATTTCGCGTATTTCCGCTCAATAATGTCTTATGGAATAATTTTCTGGGGTTACTCATCCCTTAGGAAGAAGTACCTAATGCACAAAAGCGAACAATAAGAATAATATGTGGTGTTCTCCCACAGACGTCATGTGGATACGTCCTCATTGAGCTAGGCTTTATAATTTTTTTTTTACTTGAGAAACTGCTGAGGTCATCGGTCACTAGACTTAAACACTACTTACACTAACTTATGCTAAGAACAACACACACACCCATGCCCGAGGGAGGACTCGAATCTCCGGCGGGAGGGGCCGTTCAATCCGTGACATGACGCCCTAGACCGCGCGGCTAGGCTTTTTAACTGTGCTTTCACAATAACTATATTCGCTAACGAAATTCGTCATAAATAATTCACCACAGTTTGAGAAGAATTGTGATGTAGATACCTGCAACACTAGAGGATGTCCTTTATTACCCACTGTTACAGCTGTCAGAGGCTCAGGAAGGAGTTCAGTGTGCAGCAAAAAATGTTTTTTATCGTATGCCCAGTAACATCAAATGTGACAGGTAACGAACCAAGTTTTAGATCTAATTTAATATCATTTCTCCTGAATTTCTACGTAAAACTGAGTAGGACTATAAATAATGCGTTCATTAATGTAAACACTAATCACATGTACATGTGTAAACTGGAATGAGATTTTCACTCTGCAGCGGAGTGTGCGCTGATGTGAAACTTCCAGCAGATTAAAACTGTGTGCCCGACCGAGACTCGAACTCGGGACCTTTGCCTTTCGCGGGCAGGTGCTCTACTAACTGAGCTACCGAAGCACGACTCACGCCCGGTACTCACAGCTTTACTTCTGCCAGTATCTCGTCTCCTACCTTCCAAACTTTACAGAAGCTCTCCTGCGAACCTTGCAGAACTAGCACTCCTGAAAGAAAGGATATAGCGGAGACATGGCTTAGCCACAGCCTGGGGAATGTTTCCAGAATGAGATTTTCACTCTGCAGCGGAGTGTGCGCTGATATGAAACTTCCTGGCAGATTAAAACTGTGTGCCCGACCGAGACTCGAACTCGGGACCTTTGCCTTTCGTGGGCAGGTGCTCTACCATCTGAGCTACCGAAGCACGACTCACGCCCGGTACTCACAGCTTTACTTCTGCCAGTATCTCGTCTCCTACCTTCCAAACTTTACAGAAGGTCTCCTGCGAACCTTGCAGAACTAGCACTCCTGAAAGAAAGGATATAGCGGAGACATGGCTTAGCCACAGCCTGGGGAATGTTTCGAGAATGAGATTTTCACTCTGCAGCGGAGTGTGCGCTGATATGAAACTTCCTGGCAGATTAAAACTGTGTGCCGGACCGAGACTCGAACTCGGGACCTTTGCCTTTCGCGGGCAGGTGCTCTACCGTCTGAGCTACCGAAGCACGACTCACGCCCGGTACTCACAGCTTTACTTCTGCCAGTATCTCGTCTCCTACCTACCAAACTTGGTAGAGCACCTGCCCGCGAAAGGCAAAGGTCCCGAGTTCGAGTCTCGGTCCGGCACACAGTTTTAATCTGCCAGGAAGTTTCATATCAGCGCACACTCCGCTGCCGAGTGAAAATCTCATTCTGGAAACATTCCCCAGGCTGTGGCTAAGCCATGTCTCCGCTATATCCTTTCTTTCAGGAGTGCTAGTTCTGCAAGGTTCGCAGGAGAGCTTCTGTAAAGTTTGGAAGGTAGGAGACGAGATACTGGCAGAAGTAAAGCTGTGAGTACCGGGCGTGAGTCGTGCTTCGGTAGCTCAGTTGGTAGAGCACCTGCCCGCGAAAGGCAAAGGTCCCGAGTTCGAGTCTCGGTCGGGCACACAGTTTTAATCTGCCAGGAAGTTTCATGTGTAAACTGGTTCGTCCTATATCATTTCGACAAAACAATCGTTCAAATGATCTATGGAACATGTAATCAGCTAAATAACTAACTAACAAGTCCTTGAAAGATTTCCAGAGATACGTGATGGCAATGTCTAGGCCCAAGTCAGGTAGTTCTCACGAATCACAAGCCTATAGTTTGTGGCTGTGAAGCTGGCATCATAGAGCGTCCTAGACGTGTTACATCGGGTTGGGATTAAGCGAATTTTGTGGCCAAGACATAGCGATATAAAGTGCAATAGTACCGAAGGAAATTGACGGAGATCCGAAATGTGAAATAATTTGGGTGAAGGTCACGGTTAAAGCAGATTCAAACATGGTAATTGGATGTCTCTATAGGCCCCCTGGCTCAGCAGCTGTTGTGGCAGAACACCTGAAGGAAAATTTGGAAAATATATCTAGTAGATTTACCGATCATGTTATAGCTTTGGGTGGAGATTTTAATTTTCCAGATATAGACTGGGAGACTCAAACGTTGATAACGGGTGGCGGGGACAAAGAATCCAGAGAATTTTTTTTAGGTGCTTTATCTGAAAACTACCTCGATCAGTTAAACAGAGAACCGACTCGTGGCGGTAAGGTATTAGAGCTTCTGGTGACAAACAGACTCAAACTATTTGAAACAGTTAACGCAGGACAGGGAATCAGCGACCATAAAGCGGTTACAGCCGTAAATAGAAATATTAAAAAAGGTAGGAAGATTTTTCTGTTTAGCAAAAGTGACAAAAAACAGATTTCGGAGTACTTGACGGCTCAACACAAAAGTTTTATCTCAAGTACAGTTAGTGTTGAGAATCAGTGGACAAAGTTCAAAACCGTCGTACAATATGCATTAGATGAGTATGTGCCAAGCAAGATCGTAAGAGATGGAAAAGAGCCACCGTGGTACAACAACCGAATTAGAAAACTGCTACGCAAGCAAAGGGAACTTCACAGCAAACACAAACATAGCCAAATCCTTGCAGACAAACAAAAATTACGCGAAGCGAAATGGAATGTGAGGAGGGCTATGCGAGAGGCGTTCAACGAATTCGAAAGTAAAGTTCTGTGTACTGACTTGGCAGAAAATCCTAAGGAATTTTGGTCTTATTTCCAAGCGGTAGGTGGATCAAAACAAAATGTCCAGACACTCTGTGACCAAAATGGTACTGGAACAAAGGATTACAGACTAAAGGCCTAAATACTAAATGTCTTTTTCCAGAGCTGTTTCACAGAGGAAGACTGCACTGTAGTTCCTTCTCTAGATTGTCGCACAGATGACAAAATGGTAGATATGGTTCGATTTTATACAGAGTACGCGAAGGAACTTGCCTCCCTTCTCGCAGCGGTGTACCGTAGGTCTCTAGAAGAGCGTAGCTTCCAAAAGATTGGAAAAGGGCACAGGTCATCCCCGTTTTCAAGAAGGGACGTTGAACAGATGTGCAGAACTATAGACCTGTTGTCGATCGGTTGTAGAATTTTGGAACAAGTATTATGTTCGAGTATAATGACTTTTATGGAGACTAGAAATCTACTCTGTAGGAATCAGCATGGGTTTCGAAAAAGACGATCGTGTGAAACCCAGCTCGAGCTATTCGTCCACGAGACTCAGAGGGCCATAGACACGGGTTCACAGGTAGATGCCGTGTTTCTTGACTTCCGCAAGGCGTTCGATACAGTTCCCCACAGTCGTTTAATGAACAAAGTAAGAGCATGTGGACTATCAGACCAATTGTGTGATTGGATTGAAGAGTTCCTAGATAACAGAACGCAGCATGTCATTCTCAATGGAGAGAAGTCTTCCGAAGTAAGAGTGACTTCAGGTGTGCCGCAGGGGAGTGTCGTAGGGCCGTTGCTATTCACATTATACATAAATGACCTTATGGATGACATCGGAAGTTTACTGAGGCTTTTTGCAGATGATGCTGTGGTATATCGAGAGGTTGTAACAATGGAAAATTGTACTGAAATGCAGGAGGATCTGCAGCGAATTGACGCATGGTGCAGGGAATGGCAATTGAATCTCAGTGTAGACAAGTGTAATGTGCTGCGAATACATAGAAAGAGAGATCCCTTATCATTTAGCTACAATATAGCAGGTCAGCAACTGGAAGCAGTTAATTCCATAAATTATCTGGGAGTAGGCATTAGGAGTGATTTAAAATGGAATGACCATATAAAATTAATCGTCGGTAAAGCAGATGCCAGACTGAGATTCATTGGAAGAATCCCAAGGAAATGCAGTCCGAAAACAAAGGAAGTGGGTTACAGTACATTTGCTCGCCCACTGCTTGAATACTGCTCACCGGTGTGGGATCCGTACCAGTTAGGGCTGATAGAAGAGATAAAGAAGATTCAACGGAGAGCAGCGCGCTTCGTTCCACGATCATTTATTAATCGCGAAAGCGTTACGGGGACGATAGATAAACTCCAGTGGAAGACTCTGAAAGAGAGACGCTCAGTAGCTCGGTACGGGCTTTTGTTGAAGTTTCGAGAACATACCTTTACCGAGAAGTCAAGCAGTATATTACTCCCTCCTACCGCTTCAGTCTGGAACCGCGCGACCGCTACGTTAGCAGGTTCGAATCCTGCCTCGGGCATAGATGTGTGTGAAGTCCTTAGGTTAGTTAGGTTTAATTAGTTCTGAGTTCTAGGCGACTGATGACCTCAGAAGTTAAGTCGCATAGTGCTCAGAGCCATTTGAACCATTTGATGGATGTTTGTGATGTCCTTAGGTTAGTTAGGTATAAGTAGTTCTAAGTTCTAGGGGACTGATGACCATAGTTCTCAGAGCCATTTTGAGCTCCCTCCTGCGTATATCTCGTGAAGAGACCATGAGGATAAAATCAGAGAGGTTAGAGCCCACACAGAGGCATACCGATAATCTTTCTTTCCACGAACAATACGAGACTGGAATAGGAGGGAGAACCGATGGAGGTACTCAAGGTACCCTCCGCCACACACCGGCAGGTGGCTTGCGGAGTATGGATGTAGATGTAGATGAACGTGAGTTCGCTGTCATGCTCCTCAAACCACTGTAGCACGGTTCTACGACACGGACAGTTATCCTGCTGGAAGATGACATCGCCCTGAAGGAAAACACTAAGAACGAAGGGATGAGGTGATCTGCAATAATGTTCACATAGTCTGCAGCTGTTATGGTGCCTTTGATGACTACCAAAAGCCCCACGGATAACAAGGCGAATGTTACTCACAGCATACTACTGCCCACCACTGGCCTGCGTCCGCTGCTGGTACGCGCTTGAAGCGGCAATTTTCCTGGATGGCGACAGGACCAGACGCGATCATTCACCTGGTGTAACAAGAAATGTTATTCATCTGACCATGCAGCACATTTCCATAAATTCATTGTCCATTTTCGATGATACCATGCCCACTACAATCGTAATGGACGATGTCGTTGAGTCAACAAGAAAACACGCAGGAATTGTCTACAGTGGAGCTTGATGTTCAGCAATGTGAGCTGAACAGTGTACTTTGAAACGCTTGCGCCTGTACCAGTATTATACTCTGTAGCGACATCTGCGACTCTGCTTTACAGAATGGGCAAGCCTTGGCCTCCACGTTCTGTGATGCGGTGTGGATGTTCAACACCTTGTAGCCTATTGTTGGTTTCACCGTCCTTCAGTCAAATGCCTTACATTTTCACGACTGTAGTACACGAACAACCGAGCTGCTTCGTCATATCTGAAGTACTCGTCCCCATGTGTCTGCCCACGATGATATGCCTCTTGTCAAAGCCGCTTATGCCAGTGTACTTCCCCATACGCCGTCTGTATCATCACTTTAATGATTTCCCAGTTGCCTCAGCCGTACTTCCATACAAGAGTGGACAAAGATATAGAAACACCAGAAACACAAAACATTACCTTGCCTAATACAGTGTAGGAAAACCGTTGGAATTCAAAACAGTTTCCAGTCGTTTCAGAATGTATAAATACAGGTGCCCATGGTTTTCAAGAGAATCTTATTTTCTGCAAAATAGTGTCAAGTTCAAGTAATGATGATGGAGGTGGATAGCAATAACTCACTCTTTTCTCCAAAGTAGACCACATAGTCTCAATAATATTGAGATATGGTGGTGTGGTGGTCATGGGAGATGCGACAGTTCATCTTCTTTATCACAAAACCAGTTCAGAATGAATTGAGCTGTGTGAACAGGGGCCCTCTAGTCTTGGTATACAGCATCACCATTGGGTAACAAAAGTTGTACCGTGGGACGGACGTGATCAACCAAAATGACACATAATCCTTGGCAATAGTGCGACCTTGCACAGTAACCATAGGGCCCATGGAGTACCACGATATGGCTGCCCAAATTATCACCGAACCCTCGCCGAGTATCACTCTTCGGACGCACCTCGGCCAGAAGTTGAAAACTGTGTCAACCAAGACTCATTGACCAAATAACACTATTCCATTGCTCCGTAGTCCAGGTTTAATGGCTTCGGCACACGAGCATTTGCCTCACTGATTAGTGCTTTCGGAATTCCATCGCGCCCTGCAGTTCCTTGCTTATGGATCTCTCTTCGCGTTGTTTTGGTACTGACAAGGTTCGTGAATGAGACATTCAGTTGTACAGTAGCTTTTGCAGCTGTTGTATTTTTATTTTCGCCACAATCCTTTTTAATGACCGCCCATAACGATCACTCGGCGGACACTTTCCTCCGCGTTGTGACTTAGCGGATGAGGTTTTTCTGATTTCCCTGTATGCTGTACACTAAATGTAATCAAAAAGTAAAGGAAATTTTTTTATTTCGCGGGCTTTATACATCGGGTTTGAAAAGTTTTATCATATTTTTGGTACACATGTTCCTCATGTTTGTTTTAATTTTCAGCTGTTTTGAATATTTAGTTTATTACTGAAAGTCGAAAAGGTTATACGTGTTTCCGAGTGCTCGAGAAATTTTACTTTCGAAAAAGATGGATCAACAAATTTTGATTAAATTTTGCTTGAAAAATGGAATAAAGTGCGGCACCACATTCGAAATGTTAACTGTGGCTTTTGGCGAATCTACTATGAGTAAGACGAGACTTTAAAAGTTGTATAAACGTTTCAAAGAAGGTGGAGAAGAAGTTGAAGACGACGACCGCCCTAGAGGTTTTAGCACATCTATTACTGGCGACAATGTGGAAGAACTAAAGAAAATGATTTCGGAAAATCGCCGAATCACCATCAGGAAGGTTGGTGATGATGTCCTTTGGCGCACGCCAAGAAATTTTTTCGGATGTTCTGGGTAAGAAATGTTGTAAGTAGGCTGTTTAGGTTTTTATGTTGGTAACGCCACGTAGTGCTCTGTATGAAAATCACTGACTGTGCTGTGTGCAGTCTGTGGCTGGTCTGCATTGTTGGAATATTTGCTATTGTAGCGTTGGGCAGTTGGATGTGAACATCGTGTAGTGTAGCGCAGTTGGAGGTGAGCCGCCAGCAGTGGTGGATGTTGGGAGGGAGATGGCGGAGTTTTTAGAGTGGATGATGTGGACGTGTGTCCATTAGAAAGAGTAAATCTGTGAGACTGGATGTCATGAACTGATATATATGTATATTGTGACTTTTGAACACTATTAAGGTAAATACATTGTTTGTTCTCTATCAAAATCTTTCATTTGCTAACTACGCCTATAAGTAGTTAGTGCCTTCAGTAGTTAGAATCTTTTATTCAGCTGGCAGTATTGGTGCACGCTGTATTGCAGTAGTTTGAGTAACGAAGATTTTTGTGAGGTAAGTGATTCATGAAGGGTATAGGTTATTGTTAGTCAGGGCCATTCTTTTGTAGGGATAATTGAAAGTCAGATTTCGTTGCGCTAAAAATATTCATCTGTTTGAAAATCAAATAACGTAAGAGGTTTATCAGCACAGCCACTTAATACTTTTTCTAAGGGTACCTTTCAATGTGTAGCAGCAAAGTTTATTCCGAAACTGTTGAATTTCTGCCAAAAACGATATCACGTAGACATTGTTCAGAAGGTGTTGAATGAAGTCGACAACCACTCAGAATTTCTAAAGAAGGTTATAACAGGTGACGAAATATGGATATACGCCTCTGACGTCGAGACCAAGGCCCAGTCGTCCCAAAGGAAACTGCCTGAAGAGCCAAGACCGAAAAAAAATATCGACAAGTCTGATCACTGTGTTGTATCTGAGGATGATTACTTTGAAGGGGACAAACTAGATATTATAAATAAAGATTCCTTGAGAGAAACCAAAAATTATGTTACTTTTTTATCAAACGATACGATTCCTTTTGAAACACCAAATACTTCGGTTACCTTGGTTACGAAAGTACTCATCATAAGAACATCAACGACTTGCCAACTTGATCTCACTTAGCTCCAGCAAAATGGATTCACAACTGCACAAGAGACTGATCTGACCATGACTGGCTCTTGCAACGTATTGAGAACATAACACAGATGTCGTACGTGGACAAATACAACAGCACAACCTCCAGTCTTGGCTATCAAACTGCGTTTGTATTGAAGTATGCATTTCTCGCGGCGTTTCCATGTATTAGTTCAACCACTGTGTTTACCTTACCACGTCACGTGCTCACAAGCGCCCCCCCCCCCCTCCCCCAGGCGGCATTCAATCAGTGGTCAAAGTCTTTAGACTCAATAGTGCATATCACAATACTAAGAGTTGTCAGTTTTGTTTACACATTATAATTTGCATGGCGCCACAATTATTAAAATTTTTGCAGAGGAAATCATGTTCCGTAGTAGGCAGGAATATTCTTTATTAATTATGCGATAGGACGATTTTCGAGCACATGTGGGTAACCATGACATGCTGTGTCACATTAAATGTGGCACATATTTACTACGGTTATCTACAAGTGCTTGAAAGTGACAAGCTTCGAAGTCGGCCTACTGCACAATTAATAAAGAATATTACAGTGTACTACGGGCTATGTTTTCCTTCACAGTTTTTTTGTATGCTCAGTAAAACATTCTCTGTTTCGAAATAGTTGGTAGAGAAAAACCGACTAATATTATGCACGAAGTTGACCGTTAGTACCTGTTAACTCCAAGGAACGAAAATAGTTATATCGGCAGACTTAATACTTTTATAGTTATACAGAAAACTGAGCCATTGTAAAACACCAGATTCTCACTATTAACGAGTAAAGTAACGTAGCAATGCTCCACTGGAGTCAGACAGCGGTGCATGTCGCAGTTAAAAGGCTGTAAAACCTGCTTAAAAATAACTTTCACCTCTCTCAATTACAGTAAAAGTGATAGCATACCATTCTTAGCTGAGTTGTGAAGTAGGCGAGCACGGCTAGCACTGAACCCATAGTGTTAGCTCTTCTATAAATCTTCGTAATTCGTTGACATCACCAGGCAAAGCACTGCGCCATCGTTCCTTGGCGCAGCACTTCTGTGTTTCGCTCCTTGCTGGCCGACAACCTCACTTACCGCCGAGTGAGCGTGGTTGCCTTCATTCGAGGCGCTAAGGCTGCGCTCGGAAAGATCTGACAACGGGAGGGTCTGACATGAGAGTCTCCGATTTTGATAAAGTTTTGCGAGGACGTTCTATACTGAAAATAAAGAGACACCTGTTTAACCTGTTTGTTAGACACTCCCTAGTTTTTGAAAAAATCAAGGTCGAAGTAGATGATGGAAAATCGTATTTTCAATGCCATACATCGAAAGATCGTCTAAAAGCAGTCTGTTTTTTCTTAATATAATGTGGAGTCCGAGGTTAATAATTCTGAGTTATTAACTTTCACGCTGTAGCTTGGATACCCGTCGTTTAATGTGTCTAGCACAGCGAGATCGGCAGTCAAGCGGTCAAGGCATCAGAATATAAAACCACTCGTCTGTGTTCGATTCTCAGTCATGATATTTTTTCCGTTCGATACTTTTTCGGTGTATCTGATAATAATCTGATAATCGGAATTTTTTTTTGCCGTTTTTGGAAGTAAAACGTCTGGAGGTCTGACTAATAATCACGTTACACCAATGACAGCTATTTTAATCGTCATACAGAGTACAAAAAATACTTAAAGTATGTTATTGCATAATCCTAACTGATGGTCTGTCCGTGAGCGTTCTCTTAATCAGTGTGGTGAAACTTATCATAGAAACAGGAAAAACATAAATATGTCTAGCACCATGCGTAACACACGAACGAAATCTCTCCGCATTGACATGTTTTCTTTACATTGTTCGTGGAAAACACATATCATTCACGTTGCTAAAAATAGATCTATCAGTTATCAATTTGGATACCTATGAAGCATAAACGATTCCACGACGCTGAAATATGATCAGGAATTATTGAATTGCGGAAATTTTTGCTGTAAAAATAAATATCAGAAAAATTTGGAAGTTAGTGGTAAGGTTGTATGGGACCAAACTGCTGAGGTCATCGATCCCTTGGCTTACACACTAATTAATCTAACTTAAACTAACTTTGACAGACAGTTGTGGACAACAAGTTTTGGAGCAACGCATCCGTGCTATCTTGTAATTCTCTGCTCAGCTGTGATGTCACGTGATTTTGAAGTCGTGTGATGAAATTTTTTACCTGTCGGAAAAACTAGAAGTCATACCGCTGACAAAGAGAGATACTTTTCGATGGTATCATTTTCATGGTGCAGGTAGGTTGAGAATCATCATATATAAAGTCCTACCTAGCGCGCCAAGTATCATGATGAAAATAGCTGTCAGTACATTGTATATACCTATTTGATTATTAACCACACCTATAATTGTTTTATTTTAAAAAAGAAAAGAAAGGAATCGCCGTTATTAGAATATTATCAGATACACCGAAAAAATATCGAACGAGAAAATAAGCCACGACCAATTATAGAACATGGACCAGCAGTTTGTAGTCTAATGCCTTGACCGCTAGACCGTCGAGACCTCGCTCTCAAGGACACACTGAGTGAGGGTACCCAAGTTAACAGCATTAAAGCACAAAAATGATGATAATGCCAATATTATTGACGTTGGGCTACATAGTAAGGTAATAAAAATGTTTGCTTTTAGACGATCTTCCGATGTACAGAATTGAAAATACGATTTTGCGTCATCAATTTAGGCCTCGATGTTATCAATAGCTAGGGATTGCCTAGCGAAAAGGCGAAACACGTGGCTTCTTATTTTTAATACAGAGGTCCTTGCAAAACTTGTCATAGCATGAGACCCACATGTCAGACTCTCCCCTTGTTAGCTCAGCTGGACTTTAACTGTACAGTCTGTGTGAACTGACACATAGGTGCTTCAGCAGATAAATTCTAGCGCACGGTTGCATTCGTCAGATTAGACCACTGACGCCATATCGGACTCAAAGATGAAAATGACACAAGATTTCACTATAGCGATCAATACTCGTAAACGATTCCACGGCGCTGAAATATCATCAGGAATTACTGAATTGCGGAAATTTTTGATGTAAAAATAAATATCGGAAAAATCTGGAAGTTAGTGGTAAGGTTGTATGGGACCAAACTGCTGAGGTCATCGATCCCTTGGCTTACACACTTATTAATCTAACTTAAACTAACTTACGCTAAGGATAACATACACACCCATGCCCGAGGGAGGACTCGAACCTCCGACGGGGGAAGCCGCGCGAACCGTGACAAGGCGCCCAAGACCGCGCGGCTAAATGTTGGAAGTAACAGGAGAAACACAGGAAATAGGGTTCTGCATAGAGAGAAGCTAACACGTAACGTGAGAACCTCTGAATAAAAGTAATAGTAAAACATAGGAAACGCAACACATTCAGGAATAAGGCACAGCAAAAATCACTAGAAATAGCAAACCGTGGAACCAGCAACTTGAATTGAGCTACACTTTGTGATCAAAAGTATCCGGACACCTGGCTGAAAATGACTTACAAGTTCGTGGCGCCCTCCACCGGTAATGCTGGAATTCAATATGGTATTGGCCCATCCTTAGCTTTGATGACAGCTTCCACTCTCGCAGGCATACGTTCAATCAGGTGCTGGAAGGTTTCTTTGGGAATGACAGCCCTTTCTTCACGGAGTGGTGCTGCACTGAGGAGAGGTAACGATGCCGGTCGGTGAGGCCTGCCATGAAGTCGGCGTTCCAAAACATCCCAAAGGCTTTCTATAGGATTCAGGACAGGACTGTGCGGACCAGTCCATTGCAGGGATGTTATTATCGTGTAAACACTCCGTCACTGGCCGTGCATTATGAACAGGTGCTCGATCGTGTTGAAACATGGAATCGCCATCCCCGAATTGCTCTTCAACAGTGGGAAGCAAAAAGGTGCCTAAAACATCAATGTAAGTCAATGTAGTGATAGTGCACGCAAACCAACGAGGGGTGAAAGCCCCCTCCATGAAAAACATGACCACATGATAACACCACCGCTTCCGAATTTTACTGTTGGCAGATGACGATCACCGGACATTCGCCATACCTACACCGTGCCATCTTATCACCACATTTTGTAGCGTGATTCGTCACTCCACACAACGTTTTTCCACTGCTCAGTCGTCCAATGTTTACGCTCCTTACACCAAGTGAGGCGTCGTTCGGCATTTACCAGCGTGAAGTGTGCTTATGAGCAGCCGCTCGACCATGAAATCCAAGGTTTGTCACATCCCACGTAACTGTCATAGCACTTGCAGTGGATCCTGATGCAGTTTGGAATTCCTGTGTGATGGTCTGAATAGATGTCTGCCTATTACACAGTAATACATATTAGACCCTTTTAAACTATCAGCGGTGTTTGTCAGTCAACAGACGAAGTCGGCCTGTATGCTTTTGTGTGGTACGTGTCCCTTCACGTTTTCACTTCACTATCACATCGGAAACAGTGGACCTAGGGATGTTGAGGAGTGTGGAAATCTCGCATAAGGACGTATGACAGAAGTGACATCCAATCACCTGACCATGTTTGAAGTCCGTGAGTTCCGCGGATCGCCCCATTCTGTTCTCTCACGATGTCTAATGAGTACTGAGGTCGCTGATATGGAGTACCTGGCAGTAGGTGGCAGCACAGTGCACCTAATATGAAAAACGTATGTTTTGGGGGGTGTCTGGATACTTTTGATCACATAGTGATATAGCTGAAGCATAGAGAGCGATATCAAAAACAAATCCTTAAAGATACTGCACTACACATCTGTTAGGAATAAAATGCCCAACTAATATGCTGCATAAACAAAGATTTTTTTCACTGTTAAACATCAACATGTTACTCATGACAACATAACAAGAACAACAGCAACTCTCCTAAGAACTAAAACGACCACACCAATATCATTACATACATAATAAAACATGAAATTGTAATTTATGCCATGCTTTACACCAGTGGTCGTCAAAGTGTGGCTCAAATCAAGTATTCGTGCGGTCAGCGGTTCTCGGCCGTATTTTATAATAATATGGAAGTATCAATTAACAGCCGAATCCAAAAACGTTGTGTAAAGTTACGAGATTCTTAAGAATGTAGTCGTGCTGCTCAGTAGCAAACTAAAATACGAGTACTTACAGAGAGAGAGTAATATTTCAGTACGTGCTTAATTTTAACTGACATTGGTTAGTTCGGCCGCTTATCTCAGCCAGAGGGGTAAGTAGCCCAGCCAATGCGCTGGTACAGGATGTAAGAGGGGAAATGTTTTACTGCTTGTCTTCCATTGCTGGCAACTCAGGGCGTGAGCGACACGTACCGATCAGTTGTTATAGTATAAACTGTGACACGGAAGTGATGTCGATTCGTGAATGTGCAGTATAAGGACAGTCGTCATCAAATGCGGTACATATTTGTAGCAAAGAATATGAAATTAAATTAACGCTGTTGGAATACTGAGTAGAAGAAAAATGATATTCAACACATTTAGTAGTATTTGATTGCATAATGCATTTAAAATATAAGTACAATTAACCATCCGCTCACACAGACAACACAAGAATGCTTTGTCAGACAATTACAGTCTCACAACTTTTGGGGGTCATTGACATTGGCAGAGAACAGTTGACGCCAAGTGTTCCGAATGCTGCCGTCTTTTAACGCTCAGTATTTCGGGGCTGGCTTGCTACAGCTAGTCTATAGTGGGGTCATAACATACTAATTTATAGAGGTTACCAGTTAATAATAAAACAGTTAAGAACGCGACCGCGGTACCGCCCCACAATGTCGGTATTGACTCTCGAGCACAAAAGTTTGACGACCACTGCTTTACACTTTCCCGTAGTGTTTATATTTTATTACTGTAACAAAGATCTGACTGTGTCAGTCCAATCAGTTTTCATTCTTGATAGCATCTTCACTGGAAGACGCTTAATAAAAATGTATGCTACTTGATCTTTTGATTTACTTTTCACTGACTAATGCCGTACATACTGATAATGTGTTTCAGTATGTTTACAGTGTTCGTAGAATCTGTACTTTTTATGTATTTAATTGTTCTTCCCTTATCAATAAGTAAAGTAGGAATTGAAATCTCTTCAATAATTTTAGTTTCGTTCGATAAATGATACAGCAACACTATTGATTTATTTGCCTTATTTGCATCAACTAATTCGACTTCCATTGACGACTGTGCAACGCATTTTTGAAATTTACTTTTCGATGTTACTCGTCCACTACATTTCATTAAAACTCTACTTATTGAACGTCTAGTACATTTTTTACCTACATTATCGCGTTCACTATGAGCTTCTATGACAGAACTGATTAATTTTCTAAACTGAATTCCATCTTCGATTGTGCATTTTAGATGCGAAGATTTCGTTTAACCAATTTGAGATGGGCTTTAGGAAGTGAATCCTGTACCCTTGGAACAACATTGACAGCTTATGCTAGATCTGAACGTGTTCCCACAGTTAAATCCGGTAAGTGTCTGTATCAAAATGTACCAATGTGTGTGAAATCTTATGGGACTTAACTTCTAAGGTCATCAGTCCCTAAGCTTACACACTACTTAACCTAAATTATCCTAAGGACAAACACACACACCCATGCCCAAAGGAGGACTCGAACCCCCGCCGGGACCAGCCGCACAGTCCATGACTGCAGCGCCCAGACCGCTCGGCTAATCCCGCGTGGCTAAGTGTATCACTAGCTGCTGGTAAGTCACCAGGTACTCATACAGATTTAGCTGGTTATAATATTGAATTTGCATCGGTCATACCATACCTTACCAACACTCGTTTTGAATGTGCATGTGATAATTCCTTACACAATTTTCAAATCTTTGTATTTGGAGGCCAAGATAGCAATACACTTCGCTTGCCGAAATGTCAAACTTCTCTTGTAATTGTTTTGAGCAACTATGAACCATTTCATCGTATCCCATTATCAATCCGTCAACCACACAAAACAAAAGTATTAAATTCTCAAAAAAAAAAAAAAAAAAAAAAAAAAAAAAAAAGAAAAAAAAATAGATACGTGGATGAGTGCTGCTCTCCCACAAATTTAATTTCTTCAGGTACACTTTCAAGCACCCATATTAACATTTTGCTGCTTGCTTCAAACTATACAAGCTTCGAAGCAATCTGCACAGACTGTCATCATAATCTTGTGGATGTTGCATGTAAATTTCTCCGTCCAAAGTACAATTGAAAGCTGGTTGGACATAAAAGTGTTAAATTTTCCCATTTCGTTAAGCAGCAACATATAAAGAAGCTCTCATTGTTTCAAATCTAACGACGTTGTTGTTGTGGTCTTCAGTCCAGAGACTGGTTTGATAGGGCTAACGATAGGGCTAAATATTTTAGAAGAATCGTCTCATGGCCTCTCACTAAAGCCTTTGGCAACTAGCCTTGTTTTGTAACGGACGATGTCATTGTTATTATTCAATTTTATTACCAATAGCCAGCCATTACCAATAGCTTTTCTTTTGGCTGATAAATCAACTAATTTCCAGGTACAAAATTTTTATGTGAGAGCATTTCTTCATCCATTGCAGCTTCCCAGTTTTCTACGGCTGGAGACTTCACTGTTTCACCGTAGTGCTTTGGAACTTTCGTCATCAACATTTTGGTTGCTCAGGTTCCTCTTGATAACGTATTGGCCTTGTCATCAGGCCATTTCTCTACTCGAGATGTCATTTGCGTCTTCTATCAATTCAATATCATGATGATTCAGTACTCAAATATTTTATTCTGAGGTTTCCTCTTCATTTAAAGAACACGGTGTTGCAATTTTAAAATCATTCACAGTCGAGACGTCAACTAATCAGTGCTGGTTATAATGTTTTATACTTGAATTTTACATCTCGGCTGACAATAACTGAATGTCTGTCTGGAAGGTACACACGATAGCTACAGTACTCATAGCCAAATACATAGCCTTTCAAAGATTTAGCATCGAACTACTTTCGTTTCTTTGCTGGAATCCAGACAAAACATTCTGCTACAGATATTTTCACATTACCAGACCGACGCTCCTTTCTAAAAAAAATAATTTAATTGATGTTTTTCCTTTATCTCTTCTCGGCCCAGTTCGGTTCAGTGTGTGAACTGCAGCAAGTACAGCTTCACCTCACAATGCTTATGGAATGTGTCTTACTGACCGAAGCCATGGACCGAACATCTCACAGATAATCCTGTTCTCGCGTTCAGCAACTGTATTTTGTTACGGTGTGTACGACGCAGTCAGAGAATGTTTCATCCCAACTGACACAGCATATATTTTTGCGTCACAGTTATCAAACTCCTTGTCAACATCATTTTGCTATTTCTTAAATATTCAATTGAGCTTGTGTTTTCACCATGATAATAAATACTGACATTTTCTGTTTAATCTGATTTTTGCCGTAAAAGATACGTCACTCTGAAACCAGAAAAATCGTCCTTAAAACAAGGAATTATCGATATCCAGCTAAATCCTTTTCTTCCATTGGACCACAGACCTCGGCAAAGCCAAATTCTCCTGGGCCAATTGATTGGCCGACTCGTTGGCCGATGATGTTTTCCTATTATACAACCTTCACAAAATTCTCCATCAACCTTTACAATATTTCTTGATACCATGTGGTGTCAAGAAAGATTGCAAACCTCATTTACTCTGGTCCCCAAATATTTCATGCCATCTTTGAAGATTATCAGTAGTTTCCTTTACAACAAAAGGTGTTTCTTGCTGGAGCGCTTTCACTGCCAAACGATATAGTTCATTCGTGCTTATGGATCAATCAACTGCTATTGGTATGTTGTTTCTGTAAAATAACTATATTTTACCATCATTTTTGATACTATGATCAATATTTTTCTCTCCAACCTTTCTAATAGAAAATAAATTGTAAGTACCGTCTGCGTGGCACCACACATCTTCAAAATACTTGATCAGTCCACATTTTTCCATCAAAAGCTTAAACATCAATACGGCCACTTCCAAATGCTTTGATGTGTACATTGTTCTTAGCGCTGTCCTTTTTCTTTGATGTATCAAAATGATTGTGAGAAACATACCAATGTAGAAGGTTTGTTACATGATATATTACACCGTTATCAATGTGCCACTCATCACACACTGATATATCTACTTTTTCGGGTAAATCAGACTTTTCGTGCTATGTTGTTCCTGGAATTACTGCTGATATTTTCGAAGCTAATAACACTGCAGAATCAGAATGAATGCATTGCACTCCAGAATCATCTCTCGTAGGACAGTTCCGGGGTAGATGACTTTTGCCTTTGGACGTAAATCACACGAAGCCTGCTATGGAGTCTTTCGAAATATGTCCATTATTACCACAGGAAAAACACTTCCACACGTCGTGTTTGCTTGAATTTTGCCCTTTTTGAATACTAATAATTTTATCCTTGCGTTGTTGCTGTGTTGATATCCTTTCCATGGATTGTGGAAAAATTGCAGTTGCGACATTTGTTTCATCTTTTCCTTGTATTCGAAACTCGTAATTCTGATATTTTTACTGTAATTGATGCCAGTTTTTCTTCTGTTATAGTATATTATGCCAGTTCACATAAATGTGACCAATTTATTTTGGCAATGTCTGAAGTAAATGTGCAGACAAATCAGCTTCTTCTATTGGTTTATTTAGCGTAGACATCTTTGGTTGAACTTCACCAAATTTTGCGAAATGAATTTGCGTACCACCTGACCATTTCCTTTTATTATTATGAAACTCATGTCGCAACAATTCAATATTTTCTGCATATGGATTATCATAGATCTGTTGCAACTTTTCCGATACATCTCCTGCCATTACTCGAAGTAACGGCTTTACTTTTAGTGACAGAACGAGTCGTTTCTTTGCTTTGGAACTCGATTTTGTCCAAGCAGCTAATTTTTCAACATAATCTTCAACATTTACTTCTGGTTTGATGAAAATATCGCTTACCACATCATAAACTGCATCAGATTCCAGAATAACCTTCATGAGAATACGCCAAGTTGCCCAGTTCTCTTCGCCAGTTAATATTTTGATCTGTTGCTTTTCTTCAGTCATGATCCTTTTTTTTTGTCCACACATATCAGTCGAAATACTTTTCCTCTTCTATGTCTTCTTTTAAAGTGGCAAACATGTCTAATGGCTTCATAAGCTGTCATCAACAATGTTGTACAGCATCACAAGCCGTCTGCTTGAATTCGTCGTTTCTCAGATACCGGTAACTTTAGTGAATTACACATCTCAATAGTTCACCAAGTCAGTGTTTATTAGAAACACGCACATCTGCTACCATCTCAAGGATAAAATGTCTGATATGCAGCATAAACAAAGATTTATTCAATGTTATATGTCAACATGTGAATCAAGACAACATAGTAAGAAGAACACCAACTCACCTAACAATTTACACACCAGTACCAATATCATTACATATCTAATAAAACATGAAATTATCACGTATGCATTCCTTTAGAACACCTAGCGAAAATTCTCGGAAAATAGCGAAAGATGGTATCGACAACTTGAATAGAGCTATAGATCTCAGGTAGACAGAGCGATACCAAAACAAGGAATTCTTAAGGAAATCGCGCCACACACCTAAAGAAAATTGACGGAAAATAATGAAACATGGAATCGTCAACTTGAATTGAGTTTTATAGCTGAAGTAAACAGAGCGATACCAAGAAAATAAATTCTACAAGAGATCGTGCCACATTCGGAGTAAGCAGCCAACTATTTCTGAGAACCTAGATTACAAATATGATTATGTGAATGGGTGGTGTCCGAAAGAACAGGCGCTATGCGGAATTCACAGCTGTGGTATGTATTATGTAAACTGAAGGTGGAAGGTGGAGAAAGTAAGGTATAGGGAAGGAAGTGTTGATGTCAGCTGCGTTGGGACTTTATGCAGAATCAGAGGTGACGAGTGAAAATGTGTCCGAATGCGTCCGAAAGAACACAACGAATTCATATACGAGGGTGAGTCAAATATTATTTATTTTGCAGAAGTGGTACAAAGCTGTATCACTTTTGAACATAATCTCCCCTACGCTCAACGCAAGTCCTCCAGCGCTTACAAAGTGCATAAATTCTTTTAGGAAAAAATTATTTTGGTAGTCCGCGCAACCACTCATGTACCGCGTAGCGCACCTCTTCATCAGAACGGAACTTCTTTCCTCCCATTGCGTCTTTGAGAGGTCAAAATATATGGAAATCACTTGGGGTAAGGTCTGGTGAGTATGGTGGATGAGGAAGACACTCAAAATGCAGGTCTGTGATTGTTGCAACTGTTGTACGGGCAGTGTGGCGCCTTGCATTGTCATGTTGCAAAAGAACACCTGCTGACAGCAATCCACGTCGCTTTGATTTGATTGCAAGCCGCAGATGATTTTTTAGGAGATCTGTGTATGATGCACTGGTGACAGTGGTCCCTCTGCGCATGTAATGCTCCAAAATGACGCCTTTTTCGTCCCAAAAGAGAGTCAGCATAACCTTCCCTGCTGATGGTTCTGTTCGAAACTTCTCTGGTTTTTGGTGATGAGGAATGGAGCCATTCCTTGCTCGCTCTCTTCGTTTCCGGTTGGTGGACGTGGACGTGAATCCAGGTTTCGTTCCCAGTAACGATTCTTGCAAGGAAGCCATCACCTTCTCGTTCAAAGCGCCGAAGAAGTTCTTCACAAGCTTCAACACGTCGTTCTCTCATTTCAGGAGTCAGCTGCCGTGGCACCAATCTTGCAGACACTTTGTGAAACTGGAGCACATCATGCATAATGTGGTGTGCTGACCCATGACTAATCTGTAAACACGTTGCAATGTCATTCAGTGTCACTCGGCGGTTTTCCTTCCCTATGGCTTCCACTGCTGCAATGTTCTGTGTAGTTACAATTCGTTGTGCCTGACCTGGACGAGGAGCACCTTCCACTGAAGTCACACCATTTGCGAACTTCCTACACCATTCGTAGACTTGCTGCTGTGACAAACATGTATCACCATACTGAACCTTCATTCGTCGATGAGTTTCAAAAGGTTTCACACCTTCACTACGCAAAAACCGAATAACAGAACGCTGTTCTTCCCTGGTGCAAGTCGCAAGTGGGGCGACCACCTTAATACTGATACTGCGACGGCATGTGTGCATCTGCACTATGCTGCCAATTCTGCACGCTGTTTGTAGTACGCTTACCAACTTACAGGTTAACGGTGCGAAATTTCGATTTGTTATTATAAATTTAAGGTTTTCATTTGACCCACCCTCGTAACTGATTCTCCTCGATGGACAACGAATCCACCGATTTCAGTGCGGATGCACTGTTACGTTTGACCTTCTGTGGGAATCTCAAAGTAGCGAACTTGCAGGACATTGACGAAGACTGAAGATAGTTGGCACTAGGTGGGAATGTAGATCAGCCGGCCGTGTCTGGATAGTCCGCGCAACTATGATAACCACTGTGTCCGGGTGGTGCAGTGGCTAACGAAACTACCTACTAAGCAGGAGACTCCGAGTTTGAATGCTGGACCGACACACGTTTTCACTCATCGCCACTGATTCCGCATAAAGTCCGGATGCAGCTAACATTCGTTCCCTTTCCTTTCTTTTCCTCCACCCTCCACCATCAATTTACATAATAAATATGATCCTTGGTCCTTCACTCGCAACAATTTCAGCTATTAATTATATAATGTCTTTAACGAGCCAGATATTATCAGCTACATTAAGATGAAAAGCCTGGAGTGGGCAGAACATGTTACTGGGACCAACGACAGTATGATTAAGAAGATATTCAGCGCAGTGCCTGAAGGAACCTGGAGGGATGGAGGATCAAAGGTAAGGTGGGAAGTAGGTGTCAGAGAGAGGACATAATGAAAATTGGAATTCTGATTCGGAGCAGTTCGCACTAAATAGGGAAGAACGCAATCATTTTTAAGCTATATTCTTAGGTTCCTGCCCAAGCATACCCTCGGAAATTGCGACATATCCTGAATAAAGTGCAAAGTTTACACCTGTTATTAAAGCAACCACAAGTAACATTTAACAACAAGCCGCTTACCATGGAGGTATTCATGACGCTTCTGCTCTTCGAAGGAGGTCTGCTTTCGTGCATCCTTCGCATCGTAAGCTCGTGACGTCACACATGAAATCGTGGCTCGAAGTCGAGAATTGGAACCGTTCACTAGAACTGACTGCAACCACCTGCTTACAGTAGGTCTGATATAACTGCGTCGTGGTAACTTCGGCGTGACCAACAGAGCCGCGTTGTTTAAGGTAACAGCTGTTGCAGCGCGCGGGAGAGTCAGCAAGAGCGTTTGCTTTTCTATTGTTTGTTCATCGGTCTCAGTTCGCGCTTCTGGTTTCGCCTATCGGTATCTCCCACATTAACTATGACGCCTGTAGTTGCAGATCACGATGCCTGTACTTCTATTTTGTTCCCTAAAGAGCGACATAACGAGTTCTGTCTGCGAGGAAGGAATTCTGAATCGAATCATAAACGTGGTCAGATACTTCGCAGCAAAGTCCGTACTGACTCCAGTGTGATGTTCGTGCCTCTGTCACTCACACGTTTTTATGCAAGTACGAGATAAAAACATGAAACTGAAAAAAAAACACTAGATTTTCTCAATAGGACGGTGCCGCATACAATCGACATCAACGTAACGCCTATTCCGCGAGACTCGAAGTACCACTTCTGGACTCCCTAAAACGTTTCGTTATTCGCACGTCGTCTTCATTGTATACAGTCCGTCACCTAGTCGGCTTTTTCTCATCCAGCAGTTCGTTTAAGTTTCAGCAGGCTGAATAGGCAGTGACATTGTTTAACGATCGCGTATTCAGTTCGTTGCTATTGCAACGTTTCTTATTCTGTCCCTGGCCTCCAGTCATATAGGTTACGTACATGCAATTTTGAATATTTTTTATATGCATCCTGTAAAGAGGAACATGTCGATACAGTAATCATAATATGGTTTCAGTTCGTTAGAGGTCCTATCTACTTGTTTCAAAAAATACGAGCGGCGTTCAGTAAGTAATACAACATATTTTTTTCTCGGTCAACTTCGGTTGAAAAAATGCCAATTTCCTCTTTTAGAATACCGCTGCGCGGTGTGGGATCCTTACCAGGTAGGACTGACTGAGTACATCGAAAAAGTTCAAAGAAAGGCGACACGTTTTGTATTATCGCGAAATATGGGAGACAGTGTCACAGAAATTATACGGGATTTGGGCTGCACATCATTAAAAAAAAGGCGTTTTTCGTTGCGACGGAATCTTCTCACGAAATTCCAATCACCGACTTTCTCCTCTGAATGCGACAATATTTTGTTGACATCGATCTACATAGGGAGGAACGACCACCACGATAAAATAAGGGAAATCAGAGCTCGTACGGAAAGATATAGGTGTTCATTCTTTCCGCGCGCTGTACAAGATTGGAATAATAGAGAATTGTGAAGGTGGTTCGATGAACCCTCTGCCAGGCACTTAAATGTGATTTGCAGAGTATCCATGTAGATGTAGATGTAGATGTAGAAAAAGACTTCGCAACACTCAGAGTTATACTCGATGTTAACAAATTCAATTTTTTTTTTCAGAAATGTTTTCATTGCCACAGTCAGTCTGCATTGAATATCCTCTCTTCTTCGGCCATCATGAGTTAGTCTGCTGTCCACATAGCAAAATTCATCTACTACCTTTAGTGTCTCATTTCCTATTCTAATGCCTTCAGCATCCAGTGATTTAATTCGACTACATTTCATTACCCTTGTTTTACTATTGCTAATGTTCATCTTATAACCTTTTTTCGGGACACCATCCAGTCTGTTCATTTGGTCTCACAAGTCGTTAACCATCTCTGACAGGATTTCAGTGTCATCGGCAAATCTCGAAGTTTATATTTCTTTTCCCTGAACTTAATTCCTCTCCAGATTTTTCTTTGCTTTTCTTTACTACTTGCTCAGTGTATAGGTAGAATAACAATGGGGATAGGCTGCAACGCTGTCTCACTCCATTTTCAACCAATACTTCCCTTTCATGTCCTTCGACTGTTTCAGCCGCAGTCTGGTTTCTGTACAAGCCGTATAACACATTTCGCTCCTATATTTTATTTCTGCTATCTTCAAAATTTCAAAGAGTGTGTTCCAGTCAAAATTGTCAAAAAGTTTCTCTAAATCTATACATATTTTAAATGGAGGTTTGCGTATCTTTAATTAATCTTCTAAGTTAACTTGTAGGGCCAGTATTGCCACACGTGTTCCTATATTTCCCCGGAACCAAGCTGACGTTCCTCGTGGTCGGCTTCAACCAGTCTCTCCATTCTTCTGTAAATAATTCCTGTGAGTATTTTGCAGCGATGACTTGTTACAGTGATAGTTCGGTAATATTTACATTTGTCAGTACCAGCCTTCTTTGGAATTGGAATTATTGGTTTGTTCTTGAAGTATGAGGTTGTTTAACGAGTCTCGTATATCATGCACATCAGGTGGAGTAGTCTTGTCATGGCTGAGACTCGCAAGGATTTCAATGATTCTGATGGAATGTCGTCTACACGAGGTGCCATGTTTTGGCTTCTTTTAGTTCACTGTCAATACTATTCTCTCAGTATCATAGTTCATATTAATCTACTTTCTCTTCCTGTTCTATAGCCGGCCGCGGTGGTCTCGCGGTTCTATGCGCGCAGTCCGGAACCGCGCGACTGCTACGGTCGCAGGTTCGAATCCTGCCTCGGGCATGGATATGTGTGATGTCCTTAGGTTAGTTAGGTTTAAGTAGTTCTAAGTTCTAGGGGACTGATGACCACAGCTGTTAAGTCCCATTGTGCTCAGAGCCATTTGAACCTGTTCTATAATATTGTTTTCAAGTTCATTTCCCTTGTAGACCACCTGTATATATTCCTTCCAGTTTTCAACTTGTAACGTCTTGCCTATGACGACCATGTTTTTCGATTCCTCTTATAAATGGCAGTGTTAGAAGAATATATGATGTACACACATACTGTATATGTTGCTGAGATTGACAGAAACAGAAGAATGGGGATATGTCAGTGCTAATATGGATGTAAACTGCTGTAGAAAGAATACTAGGTCGCATCGCAGTATCCAGAGGTGCTGGGGAAGGTGAAATTACCTGCCTTAGACAACGTGAGCAACGATGGCATAGCGAACAATACTCCTGCAGCCATGAGTTGTCGGTGCGCTACGTATGCTGAAAAAGAAATATTGAATTGTACAGGGTGAGTCAAAAGTCGCAGTACAACCTGTTATGTCAAAAACCCCAAAGGACTGGGAACACCTGAATATTCCAGTAAGGTATGGATGAGGTGGACTAACTTTTACGGTATTTTACGGTATATACCGAACACGGATACCATCTTAAGCCTAAGTCGATTTTTTTAATGGAACGAGGGTCGTGTGATGTATCAGATAACATCAACATTTTTTAATAAATTCATTCCTGTAAACAGATCCGAGGTAGAAGTTTATGGTTCACAAGTTACAACACATTTGGTTGGTATTACAGGCTGGACTGTTCTCCATAAAGGACAGTCATTTAATGTGTTCAGCATGGTGTTCCTCTCGGTCGACGCCCATTTGAAGGCGCTGAATACAATCGTTATGCACTTGCAGAAGGATTTCCGCAGAAATGCTGGCACACGCTTCTTCAGCGCGTTGCTCGAGGTAATGTCTGTTTCTCATTTTCTCTGCATATACGAGTTGCTTTGAATGACCTCTCAAATAAAAGTCAAGTTGCGTGAGATCAGGTGATCTGGGTGGCTATTCTACACAACCATGTCGCCCAGTCCTATGACCACGAAACTGACCATTTAACCACTGACAAACAACTTCTCCATAGTGTGGTGGAGACCCACCATGTGTTGAAAGTAAGAGGGAAAGCTGCCATCTTCATCCAGAACGAAGGGAAACACCGCTTCTTGCAGAATTTCCAGGTACCGTTGAGCAGTAAGGTTCCGGTCAATGAAAATGTGTCCAATTACACGGGTACCCCATATTTCACGCCACACCATAACCTCTAGGTCACTAACTACCTTGGAAGGTTTGACTGAGTGTTGATTCTGCTCACTCCAGTATCTGTGGTTGTCACGGTTGACTTCACCAATGACAGCGGTCTAAGGCGCTGCAGTCATGGACTGTGCGGCTGGTCCCGATGGAGGTTCGAGTCCTCCCTCGGGCATGTGTGCGTGTGTGTGTGTGTGTGTGTGTGTGTGTGTGTGTGTGTGTGTGTGTGTGTGTTTGTTGTTAGGACAATTTAGGTTAAGTAGTGTATAAGCTTAGGGACTGATGACCTTACCAGTTAAGTCCCATAAGGTTTCACACTCACATCCACCAATGACAAAAAAAAGTTTGCTTCGTCACTGAACAAGATACCTTGTGCAAATGAGGGATCTTGTTGAACTTGCTGCGTACGTCTGTCTGGATCAGCCTCTGCTGGGTGATAAGGTAGCTGAATCCGGACTGGATGCGTCTGATAAGCATGAAGGATTCATACGATCGATGACTGGCTGATTCCACATTCTGGTGACAGACGTAGTGTGCTGCAGAATGGGCTCTTCACGAAAGACAACAAAACGATTGTTGAGGTTGTCTCGTCATTATCACTTTTTGGACTGCCACTCCGTGCCTTGTCCGTCACAGTCTGTTTCCCGGAATTTGGAAATCAAGCACGACTGTGTTGTGTGAAATTGGAGGTCTTTCTGACTGCCGGTTGTTAAAATACGCCGCTATTAAACGGAAACTCTCTTCTCTAGGTATCAAAATGACCTCAGTCCATGGTCAAAGCCAAATTCAATTACCTGCAACAAAAAAAGTGTTGTAACATTTCAACCATAACTGCTACTTCGAATCTGTTTATAGGAATGAATTTGTCAGAAAATGCTGATGTCATCTGATATATCACACGACGTCCTTTCCTTTTTAACAAAAATGACGTAGATTCAAGAGTGCCGATTTCAAGATGGTGCCCTTGTTCGTTGTATATCCTAAAACGTAGACCATCTCACCCATAACTTACTGGAATATTCATGTTTCCCCGTTCCTGGAGAGTTTTTGGCGTAACAGGGTGTACTGCGACTTTTGACTCAGCCTGTATTATGGACTGTCAGGCATGTGCTTGAATACTTGAACGACTGGCGGAATATAGGGTGTCCATAAATTATTTTTACAGCTTCAGATTAATAACTTTAAAATTATACTAGATATTAACAATTGGTTTACCACGTGATAAGGTAACTAATAATTGTTTTTTACCTTCAAGGTGACGCAATTTTGACGCAAAGTTGAACTTGAAAATCTAATAAAATGTGGCACCACAGGAGAAAGATCAGTATGTGGTCGGGTTCATACAGACGACATCCGGTACCCAAGTACAATGAAACTTTCGAACACGGTATGGAAGACAACCACCGTCCCGGCCAACTACTCGGGCTTGGCATACGTAGTTTATGGAAATAGGTAGTGTTCTCCATGAAGAGGGGGCAGGGGAAGGGGATGGATGAATCGCCCATCTTTTTCTGACGCCAACTTGGACAAGAAACGGCAGGCATTTGCAAGGAGTCCGATGAAATCGGTGCATACGAAGGCCAGAGAGTTGGAAATCAGACTATCAATAGTACACAATTGCTTGGATAAGAAGTTACGGCTATATCTCTAGAAGGTGCAGCTGCTTCAGGCATTAAAGCCTACTGACAAACCCTAGCGCGAACCATTTTCGATGGATATGCTAGGCAAGACTGACGCAAATAGCGATTTCTTGGAAAAGAATGGTTTCTTCCATTAGGCAACTTTCATGTATCTGGCAAACTGAATCGTCACAACGTTCAGAAATATATGGGGTTAACAGCATTCTCATGTTACACGTGAAATGGTAACAGAGTCCCAGGGTCAATGTTTGCTGCGGACTGATGCACAATTTTTTATTTTTTTTATCAGTCTGCGGTCAACGGTGGTATTTACGTGGAGAGTTTCCTGTGTCGCAGTTAGAACACCTGCAACCTGATATCGTATTCCAGCAGGGTGGGGCACCACTTTAATAATCCCTAAATGTGTATCGATTTCTGGATGAAAAGTTTCCAGATAGGTAGATTGGACGATATGGTCCAATTCGATAGCCGTCGCTATCCCCTGACACCACACCACTAGACTTCTGCCTGCGGGCATTTGTAAAGGATCTGGTGTGCCGAACCATGGTTAGAGACCTAAAGGACTTGAAGGCATGCGTTCGTAATAGTCTGAACATGTCACAGTGGAGATCTTAAATCGTACATGGAGAGAAATGGAATTCCGATTAGATACTATCCGTGCCACTAAGGATGCACACATTGAGGTGTATGAATGAGGAAACGAAGCATTATGAGTTATCGTATCACATGTTGAAATCCATTTGTTAATGTCTAGAGTAATCTTAAAGGTATTAAAGTCTTAAGTTGTAAACATAATTTATGGACGTCCAGTGTTTGCGCCTCGCCAATATACTTTTTGAAATTAATATTGAATTTTGAAACTTCCTGGCAGATTAAAACTGTGTGCCGGACCGAGAGTCAAACTCGGGACCTTTGCCTTTCGCGGGCAAGTGCTCTACCAACTGAGCTACCCAAGCACGTCTCATGCCCCCTCCTCACAGCTGTACTTCCGGTAATACCACGTCTCCTACTTCCCAAACTTCACAGAAGCTCTCCTGCGAACCTTGAAGAACTAGCACTCCTGGAAGAAAGGATATTGCGGAGACAAGGCTTAGCCACAGCCTGGGGGATGTTTCCAGAATGAGATTTTCACTCTGCAGCGGAGTGTGCGCTGATATGAAACTTCCTGGCAAATTAAAACTGTGTGTCGGGCCGAGACTCGAACTCGGGACCTTTGCCTTTCGCGGCCGGAAGTAAAGAGGGAGTGAGTTGTGCTTGGATAGCTCAGTTGGTAAAGCACTTTCCCGCGAAAGGCAAAGGTCCCGAGTTCGAGTCTCGGTCCGGCACACAATTCTAATTTGCCAGGAAGTTTCATATCAGCGCACTCTCCGCTGCAGAGCGAAAATCTCATTCTGGGAATATTGAATGTTAATTTGAAGTGAATTATTTGAAGATGGTGAGAGAAAATGTGGCTCAATGTATGTAATATTTGTTTTTCAGAATATAAGTGAGGCTTCGTTACAGCATTTGTCTTATAGCGAACAAGATCGTCAGTTACCGCTGGCCACTGTGTTTATGAGTTGTCAAATAGTTCGCGTTCCAGCCGCCATAGTAGGTGGGTTTTGGTTTGTTCTCTGTGCACAGAGCGACTTACCGTGAATGTTACATACCACGACAATTTCTTAGCACTGTTAGACAATTCTTATCAACCTATTCGCTAGCACTAACTAGTCTCAGGTCCAATTAGGTATCTTTTTCTGTGTTTATTTGTTAGTAACTGCTTATTTGTCCCTGGTACAGCAGAGTTTATAATTATTGCAATTGGCTGAGTATTCGGAATGCGCAATTATAGTTGTTCGGACAGCTAACAACTGGTTGCGCTGACACTGGTGACCACAACGTGATCTCAAGCCGCGTGTTCAGTCTGCATAACCAGAACAAGCATCACTAACCTTCAAGAGTGAATACAGAATTTTTACGAAATGCAAGACACACAAGGCGCTGAAGTAGCCTCAATACCGCTACTCGCTGTGAGGCTGCCCTCATTCTGGCCTCATAATCCTGCAATATGATTTGTGCAGGTAGAAGCAAGCTCTCATTACTACGGACTCTATCAAACTCGCCCTAGTGGTCAGCGAGCTCGATCATCATCACGCAGCTGAGGTCGAAGAGATAATAACTGCACTCCCTAAGCGAGATTGCTACGACAAAGCCCGGACCAATTCGCAGGGTCTGCGCGCTCCAAGAAGTCCCGACGCAAGAAGATATCGGTGATAGAAAACCGTCACAGTACCTCAGGCACTTACACAGTACATTCCAAACAGGCAGTGTGCCTGATACCATCTACGCATACTGTGTAGGAGCCGTCTTCCAGCCGAGGTGAAAGCAGTAATAGCGCCTCGTACGGAAATGCCATTAGACGCTGTCGCGGATCTGGCCGATAGGATACAAGAGGCGGTGCTTCCTCATTAGTGCAGTCCGCCCCGGTAGCTGAGTGGTCAGCGTGACAGACTGTCAATCCTAAGGGCGCGGGTTCGATTCCCGGCTCGGTCGGAAATTTTCTCCGCTCAGGGACTGGGTGTTGTGTTGTCCTAATCATCATCATTTCATCCCCATCGACGCGCAGGTCGCCGAAGTGGCGTCAAATCGAAAGACCTGCACCAGGCAAACGGTCTACCCGACGGGAGGCCCTAGCCACACGACATTTCCATTTATTAGCGCTGACATGCGCAGATTACGATTGCCTTTCAGATGCGGTTGACGCTCTGCCTAAAGAGATCAGTGAGCCGGCCGTTGTGACCGAGCGGGTCTCGGCGCTTCAGTCCGGAACCGCGCTGCTGCTGCGGTCGCAGGTTCGAATCCTGCCACGGGCATGGATGTGTGTGCTGTCCTTAGGTTAGTTAGGTTTAAGTAGTTCTAAGTGTAGGGGACAGATGACCTCAGATGTTAAGTCCCATAGTCCCATAATGCCACTTGCACCATTTTTTGAAAGCGATCAGTGTGCTGTTGTTTCTTCGCAACTCTAGCTACGACAGGGGACGCTGCCGTAAAAGATCGTGTAGTCGTTCCTCTGCAAGCTCCTTGGCCCGAGTGTAACAGATCAGTAACCTTTTCTTTGCTGGTATCGCCTTGTGCTTACCCACATGCCAGCAGCTGTCGGACGTAGGCGCATCCAATTACCGGTCACAGTCTCATCTTTTGTTTATCAGTGATTGGAAGACAGGACGTGCTTCAGACTTGTATATTTATCCATTTACCTTACAGTACAATCGCAGGCCACCAACTTCCTTCTGCCTCTCTGCAGCAAATAATTCACCCATAGTGACTTACGGCACTCAACGTATTGAGCTGGCCTTGGGACTGCTCCGTGCCTTCCCCTGCAATTTCACCGTCGTTGAGGTTACAGAGCCAATAACTGGAACAGACTTCCTGGCGCATTTATCATCTGATAGCGGATGTCTGAGTACAATAACTCGTCGACAGCATCACAGGCCTTGGATTCTAACGCTGTACAGCCACACACAGCGCGAAGCTCGTCTAGGTGGCAGGTCGTAAATACGCTGAGCCATTTGAACAGTTTCCAGCTATGACGTGACCTCCGTGTGCCATGAGACAGCTGCGTCACAACACCGTTCATTGCATTAAAATGGCCGATGATCCACCAGTTTCGTGAAGACCTAGGCGATTAGCGGCTGACCGTCTGGCTACAGCAAAGTCAGAATTCGATTGTATGCTCCAAGAAGGTATTATCCGCCCTTCTAGCAGTCTGTGGTCATTACTTCTCCACCTAATACCCAAGAAGTGTGGCGCATGGCGTTAGTATGTGATTACTGTACACCTAATGCAGGGACAGTGTCAGTTAGATATCCAGTGCCCCTGTTAAGAGATTATAACTATGCTCTTAGAGGTCGACTATGTTTAGTGTGTTAGGTTGCACAAAGGCCTTTACGCAAATTCTCGTAGCAGAAGAGGACATCTCAAAAACAGCTATTATCAAGGCGTTTGGCTTGTTCGAATGTTTCATTATGACATTTGGGCTATGCAATGCTGCACAGTCTTGTTAAAGGTTTATTGACTTCGTGCTGCAAGAATTGTCATTCTGGTTTTCCTACGTAGATGACATCCTCGTCTATTCGGCCACTGCAGATCAGCACCAGCAACACTCGGTGGAAGCGTTTAAACGCTTAGGGTAACGTGGTCTCATATTGAATACTGCTAGGTGTGTATTTGGCCAACCACACACTACCTTCTTGGCTTACAAAACACTCGTTCGACCTATACTTGAGTATTGCTCATCAGTGTGGGATCCGTACCAGATCGGTCTGACGGAGGAGATAGAGAAGATCCAAAGAAGAGCGGCGCGTTTCGTCACAGCGTTATTTGGTAACCGTGATAGCGTTACGGAGATGTTTAATAAACTCAAGTGGCAGACTCTGCAAGAGAGGCGCTCTGCATCGCGGTGTAGCTTGCTGTCCAGGTTTCGAGAGGGTGCGTTTCTGGATGAGGTATCGAATATATTGCTTACCCCTACTTATACCTCCCGAGAAGATCACGAATGTAAAATTAGAGAGATTAGAGCGCGCACGGAGGCTTTCAGACAGTCGTTCTTCCCGCGAACCATACGCGACTGGAACAGGAAAGGGAGGTAATGACAGTGGCACGTAAAGTGCCCTCCGCCACACACCGTTGGGTGGCTTGCGGAGTATAAATGTAGATGTAGATGTAGACATCCGATTTCGTCAGCAAGGTCACTACCGCTGTCTGAAGAAGTATAAGCCACAATGAAGATTTCACGACCTGAAACAGTCAGGGAACTAAGTCGTTTCCTATGACTGCTGAGTATTTACCGTCGTCATCTGCTCCGCTCGGCCGACTTGCAAGAGCCACTGACTGCTGTAAAAAAACTCGAACGTGATATTTAAAAAACAAATAAAATGGACGAGAGATTTTGTCTCGGTATTAAATATTATATTGTGCGTGAATACTGACCGCTCAGGCGGTAGATAATTTTTCTGATGTATTATTATTATATAAAATCCTGAAGAGACTTTCGAGTGCAAAGAATAAAAAGGATGCACTCTGACAATAATGGACAATGTAGATGAAAAAGGACAGTTCAGATGTCTTCTTTTATCTGTTCACACTCTTCGGTGTGAGAAGTCAGACATATTGGCGAGTGCTGTTGCATGTAAGATCAATTGTAATCTTAATTTGATAACATATTGATTTCATGTTAATATTATTTTTATTTGTAAGAGGTGAGCCCTATCTCATGTCCGCTTCCTTTAAATACGTGTATTTCAAGTAGTCTAATTTTAAGCGCAACAATTTCAGCTGGCGCTGCAGCCATAGACGCCATTACGTGGCAATCTTAATTTACAAAATTAGCGGAAGCGAAGAATTCGCCCGCGTAAATTACAATAAGCATTTTTTCCACAGCCGACAAACGCGGCAGCAGAAGATGTAATTTTAAGATTTTCATTTTCAATTCAACGGCCGAGATCGAGAGCCACGACTCGGACTACAATGCATTATAGAAAAAAGTGGTAAGCAATAATTCTCTCGCGCGTGTGTAGGCAAATGCAAATAATAATCAAAGATCTCATGCTTAAGCAGAAAAGTTTAGCGGAGGCAGAAACATAAAAAAAACTGTATTTCATTTTTCAACTTAAATGTAACGTGTTTCAATATCAGTGTGTCTTACAGTTATTAACGTGATTAATAATTTTGCTCCGGATTAGCTTTTATCAAACAACCAATTTTCCAAAAATCAATTTGATTTAAGTACAAAAAATCAAAACCAAAAATCAAATTATCAATTATTTTGAGAAAAGCCTACCACGATACGACAACAAAATAAAAAGAAATATTTAATTATATTTCCTCTCATTTAACGACGTTGTCTGTGTAACGCGAGAGAACCTAAAAATAAGCCGGCCGCTGGTGGCCGAGCGGTTCTAGGCGCTTCAGTCTGGAACCGCGCGACCGCTACGGACGCAGGTTCGAATCCTGCCTCGGGCATGGATGTGTGTGATGTCCTTAGGTTAGTTAGGTTTAAGAAGTTCTAAGTTCTAGGGGACTGATGACCTGGAATGTTAAGTCCCATAGTGCTCAGAGCCATTTGAACCTAAAAATAAACAAAATTCTCCGATCCAATGAACATGCACGATGAGATCGTTTAATTCGTTGGCAGACTCAACGCTAGTCCACAACATTTCTGCAGAAACTGTAGCCATCGCTCTGCTTTGTGTCGGACTGGATTTCACGCTTCCCTTGTCCACTGCACATCAACGCGGCCGAAAATTCCAATCATAGCTATTTACTCAACTTAGCAAATTCTGCGGCGCTATTCATCATAGGACAACAAGCTACCACAAAGCGAACAACAGCGTGATTGAACGTTGCCACCGTTCCTTGAAAGCGGCATTGATGTGTCAAAATGGTTCAAATGGCTCTGAGCACTATGGGACTCAACACCTGAGGTCATCAGTCCCCTAGAACTTAGAACTTCTTAAACCTAACTAACCTAAGGACATTACACACATCCATGCCCGAGGCAGGATTCGAACCTGCGACCGTAACGGTCGCCCGGTTCCAGACTGAAGCGCCTAGAACCGCAAGGCCACACCGGCCGGCCATTGATGTGTCATGACCCTAGTTGGACAACAGCTTTACCCACGATCCTGCTTGGTCTTCGCAATACTCGTAACCTGGACTTGGATGCTTCGTCAGCAGAACTCGTGTGCGGCAAAGTTCCATGCAGCTTCCTCACTGTGACCAGACAGATTTCGCTAGTCACCTGAGGATACACATTGCTCGCACTCGCCCTCAACAAGCATCTGGACAGGGCACGACACTAATCGACATTCATCGTGATTTAGAGACATGCACACGTCTCACGCTACGCGCGGACTGTGCCAAACCAGCGCTACAGCCGACTTACACAAACCCGCGTTGTGTCGTCGAAAGATGAATACGAGCTCGGGACACTCTAGTGAATGACAAATCGACCACAGTCTCGACAGACAGAGCGAAATCAGCTTACGTGTTCCCAGAAATAAGCGAACTCACGACCGCAGAACATGCCTTAACCTCATCCTCAAGCACAATAACATCCAAGCAAAGCAGATCCGCTTCCTGAACGTAAAACTTGCTCGGCGGTCAAGTGCACTTCCCAGCAAGATTTTTGGCCGAGGCTCTGCATATCCGAGAGAGCTGATGTAGCCAACAAGCTCGTCATTTACCGTCGGCTGCCTATGTTCATGTGAGCTGTCAAATACACTCATGCTCATATATTAAGGATAATGCTGATACACGGTGAAACAACGCTCTGGTGGGCGGTTTGCGGGTTTAAATCACATCGGGGTATGACCATGCGGTACATTTGACCTGTGGTCGTCGCACGGTGGAGCTGGCAGCAATCCATAAAAGCAGAGGTGTGTAGGTGCGTGTCAGAGTGCGGTGCAGCGAGTAGGTGCCCAGAGGTTTTCAGACGTGCTAATGGTGACTGTGTGTTGAAAATGGCTCAAAGAACACATATTGATGACGTTATGAGGGGTAGAATACTAGGGCGACTGGAGGGTGGTCAAACACAGCAGGTCATAGCATGGGCCCTCCGTGTGCCACAAAGTGTGATCTCACGATTATGGCAACGATTCCAGCAGACAGGAAACGTGTCCAGGCGCTACAGTACGGGACGTCCACAGTGTACAACACAACAAGAAGACCGATATCTCACCATCAGTGCCCGTAGATGGCTACGGAATACTACAGGTAGCTTTTCTCGGGACCTTACCGCATCTACTGGAATAGTTGTCTCCAGGCACACAGTCTACCGACGACTGAACAAACATGGTTTATTCGCCCGCAGACCAGCAAGGTGTATCTCACTGACCCCTGGTCACAGGAGAGCCCGTAAAGCCCGGTGTCAAGAACACTGTACATCGTCATTGGAACAGCGATCCCAGGTTATGTTCACGGACTCGTCCAGGTACAGTCTGAACAGTGATTCTCGCCGGGTTTTCATCTGACGTGAACCAGGAACCAGATACCAACCCCTTAATGTCGTTGAAAGGGACCTGTATGCAGGTCGTGGTTTGATGGTGTGGGGTGGGATTAAGACTGGTGCACGTACACCTCTGCATGTCTTTGGCAGAGGAACCGTAACAGGTCAGGTGTATCGGGACGTCATTTTGCGCCAGTATGTTCGCCTTTTCAGGGGTGCAGTGGGTCCCACCTTCCTCCTGATGGATGATAATGCACGGCCCCATCGAGCTGCCATCGCGGAGGAGTACCTTAAAACAGAAGATATCAGGCGAATGGAGTGGCCTGCCTGTTCTCCAGACCTAAACTCCATCGAGCACGTCTGGAATGCTCTTGGTCGACGTATCGCTGCACGTCTTCAAAGCCCTATGACACTCCAGGAGCTCTGACAGGCACTGGTGCAAGAATGGGAGGCTATACCCCAGCAGCTGCTCGACCACCTGATCCGGAGTATGCCAGCCCGTTGTTCGGCCTGTGTACGTGTGCATGGTGATCATATCCCATATTGATGTCCGGGTACATGCGCAGGAAACAGTGGCGTTTTGTATCACATGTGTTTCGGGACGGTTTTCTCAACTTATCACCAATACCGTGAAGTTACAGATCTGTGTCGTGTGTGTTCCCTATGTGCCTATGCTATTAGCGCCAGTTTTGTGTAGTGCCACGTTGTGTGGCACCACATTCTGCAAGTATCCTTAATTTATGAGAATGAGTGTAGTTCGAGCTCCAGTCGCCAGTCGCACTGGGTTTTGGTTTGTTTTCTGTGTGCAGCGTGGCGTTGCATGGATGTTACATAGGACGACAATTTCTTAGCAATGATAGACAGTTCTTGTCAAGCGCTAACGAGACTCAGCTCCAACCAGTATCTTTAACAAATGTTTATTCATTTCTGGTACAGTGAAGTTTATATTTCTTATAACTGGCTGAGTGTTTCGAATGCGGAATTATAGTTGTTCGGACAGCTAAGATATAGTTGCGCCGACAATCCTTTTTTTTTTATTTGTAGCTTGAAGTTACTGAAGTGAAAGTATTTCCGTGTGATTTTTGAACTGAAGTGTAATCTATGTTGAACATTTTATTTCACTGGGGAAAAATAAATACGCGTACGATCAGCGGAGAACATTTATTCTGTGGGAACTCTAGAATTTGTTGGGTAAGTGAAACTTTTACATTTCACGCAAAGGGAAGAAGATAACTAATATTAACGCATTCATATGCAGGATATTTTACTCAGGGCTATCAGTTTGAGCAATGCGAATTCAGTGGGAATTTTCTTCAGACCCCCAATTGCGGGTGATATCTCCTGGACCGGAATCAACATTCTTTGCGAGTTCAGGATCCGGTAGAGTGGGCGTGAAGGTGAACAGTGCAATAATGGTGAATATTCACCTTCCGATAGGTAGACGGCTACAAGCTTTCCTTTGATTAGTACTGTCTTTCCGTTTGAGCTCTTGGTATTCGTACAGCTGTCCTCTTTTCTCCCAAAGTGTATTAATCTTCTTATAAGCTGTATCCGCATAGAGTGGAAAAAATATGGAAACACCAAAATCGCGACACGTTACAAGGCCTAATGGGGTGTAGGAAAACCGTTGGCGTTCAAAATGGCTTCCAGTTGTCTCGGAATGAATAAATAAGGTCCTGTATGGTTTTAAAAGGAATCTTGTACCATTATTCCTACAAAATTATGGCAATTACAGGTAACGATGATGAAGTTGGATAGCAATTACGCATCCTTCTCTCCAAAGTAGACCATAAAGGCTCAATAATATTGAGGAATGTTGACTGTAGTGGGCAGGGGAGATGCAACAATCGACCCTCGTGCTCACAAAATCAGTTCTGCGCGATGCGAACTGTGTGAACGAGGATCCTGCCGTCTTGGAACATAGCATCACCATTGGGGAACAAACATTGTACCATGGGATGGACCTGATCAGCTACATCTACATCTACATCTACATCTATACTCCGCGAGCCACCTTACGGTGTGTGGCGGAGGGTACTTATTGTACCACTATCTGATCCCCCCTTCCCTGTTCCATTCACGAATTGTGCGTGGAAAGAACGACTGCTTGTAAGTCTCCGTATTTGCTCTAATTTCTCGGATCTTTTCGTTGTGATCATTACGCGAGATATATGTGGGCGGTAGTAATATGTTGCCCATCTCTTCCCGGAATGTGCTCTCTCGTAATTTCGATAATAAACCTCTCCGTATTGCGTAACGCCTTTCTTGAAGTGTCCGCCACTGGAGCTTGTTCAGCATCTCCGTAACGCTCTCGCGCTGACTAAATGTCCCTATGACGAATCGCGCTGCTTTTCGCTGGATCATGTCTATCTCTTCTATTAATCCAACCTGGTAAGGGTCCCATACTGATGAGCAATACTCAAGAATCGGACGAACAAGCGTTTTGTAAGCTACTTCTTTCGTCGATGAGTCACATTTTCTTAGAATTCTTCCTATGAATCTCAACCTGGCGCCTGCTTTTCCCACTATTTGTTTTATGTGATCATTCCACTTCAGATCGCTCCGGATAGTAACTCCTAAGTATTTTACGGTCGTTACCGCTTCCAATGATTTACCACCTATGGCATAATCGTACTGGAATGGATTTCTGCCCCTATGTATGCGCATTATATTACATTTATCTACGTTTAGGGAAAGCTGCCAGCTGTCGCACCATGCATTAATCCTCTGCAGGTCCTCCTGGAGTACGTACGAGTCTTCTGATGTTGCTACTTTCTTGTAGACAACCGTGTCATCTGCAAATAGCCTCACGGAGCTACCGATGTTGTCAACTAAGTCATTTATGTATATTGTAAACAATAAAGGTCCTATCACGCTTCCCTGCGGTACTCCCGAAATTACCTCTACATCTGCAGATTTTGAACCGTTAAGAATGACATGTTGTGTTCTTTCTTCTAGGAAATCCTGAATCCAGTCACAAACCTGGTCCGATATTCCGTAGGCTCGTATTTTTTTCACTAAACGTAAGTGCGGAACCGTATCAAATGCCTTCCTGAAGTCCAGGAATACGGCATCAATCTGCTCGCCAGTGTCTACGGCACTGTGAATTTCTTGGGCAAATAGGGCGAGCTGAGTTTCACATGATCTCTGTTTGCGGAATCCATGTTGGTTATGATGAAGGAGATTTGTATTATCTAAGAACGTCATAATACGAGAACACAAAACATGTTCCATTATTCTACAACAGATTGACGTAAGCGAAATAGGCCTATAATTATTCGCATCTGATTTATGACCCTTCTTGAAAATGGGAACGACCTGCGCTTTCTTCCAGTCGCTAGGTACTTTACGTTCTTCCAGCGATCTACGATAAATTGCTGATAGAAAGGGGGCAAGTTCTTTAGCATAATCACTGTAGAATCTTAAGGGTATCTCGTCTGGTCCGGATGCTTTTCCGCTACTAAGTGATAGCAGTTGTTTTTCAATTCCGATATCGTTTATTTCAATATTTTCCATTTTGGCGTCCGTGCGACGGCTGAAGTCAGGGACCGTGTTACGATTTTCCGCAGTGAAACAGTTTCGGAACACTGAATTCAGTATTTCTGCCTTTCTTCGGTCGTCCTCTGTTTCGGTGCCATCGTGGTCAACGAGTGACTGAATAGGGGATTTAGATCCGCTTACCGATTTTACATATGACCAAAACTTTTTAGGGTTCTTGTTTAGATTGTTTGCCAATGTTTTATGTTCGAATTCGTTGAATGCTTCTCTCATTGCTCTCTTTACGCTCTTTTTCGCTTCGTTCAGCTTTTCCTTATCAGCTATGATTCGACTACTCTTAAACCTATGATGAAGCTTTCTTTGTTTCCGTAGTACCTTTCGTACATGATTGTTATACCACGGTGGATCTTTCCCCTCGCTTTGGACCTTAGTCGGTACGAACTTATCTAAGGCGTACTGGACGATGTTTCTGAATTTTTTCCTTTTATGTTCCACATCCTCTTCCTCAGAAATGAACGTTTGATGGTGGTCACTCAGATATTCTGCGATTTGTGCCCTATCACTCTTGTTAAGCAAATATATTTTCCTTCCTTTCTTGGCATTTCTTATTACACTTGTAGTCATTGATGCAACCACTGACTTATGATCACTGATACCCTCTTCTACATTCACGGAGTCGAAAAGTTCCGGTCTATTTGTTGCTATGAGGTCTAAAACGTTAGCTTCACGAGTTGGTTCTCTAACTATCTGCTCGAAGTAATTCTCGGACAAGGCAGTCAGGATAATGTCACAAGAGTCTCTGTCCCTGGCTCCAGTTCTGATTGTGTGACTATCCCATTCTATACCTGGTAGATTGAAGTCTCCCCCTATTACAATAGTATGATCACGAAACTTCTTCACGACGTTCTGCAGGTTCTCTCTGAGGCGCTCAACTACTACGGTTGCTGATGCAGGTGGTCTATAGAAGCATCCGACTATCATATCTGACCCACCTTTGATACTTAACTTAACCCAGATTATTTCACATTCGCATTCGCTAATAACTTCACTGGATATTATTGAATTCTTTACTGCTATAAATACTCCTCCACCATTGGCGTTTATCCTATCCTTGCGGTATATATTCCATTCTGTGTCTAGGATTTCGTTACTGTTCACTTCCGGTTTTAACCAACTTTCCGTTCCTAATACTATATGTGCACTATTTCCTTCAATAAGAGATACTAATTCAGGAACCTTGCCCTGGATACTCCTGCAGTTTACCAATATTACGTTAACTTTTCCTGTTTTTGGTCTCCGAGGACGGACATTCTTTATAAACGATGATAATGTCCTCTCTGGTAAGCCGTCAGGTATTTTATCGTTTCGCCCAAGGGGGGGTCCCTCTAACCTAAAAAACCCCCGTGTGCACGCCACACGTACTCTGCTACCCTAGTAGCTGCTTCCGGTGTGTAGTGCACGCCTGACCTGTCTAGGGGGGCCCTACAGTTCTCCACCCAATAACGGAGGTCGATGAATTTGCAACCATTATAGTCGCAGAGTCGTCTGAGCCTCTGGTTTAGACCCTCCACACGGCTCCAAACCAGAGGACCGCGATCGACTCTGGGCACTATGCTGCAGATATTAAGCTCAGCTTGCACTCCGCGTGCGATGCTGGTTGTCTTCACCAAATCAGCCAGCCGCCGGAAGGAACCAAGGATGGCCTCAGAACCCAAGCGGCAGGCGTCATTCGTTCCGACATGTGCTACTATCTGCAGCCGGTCACACCCAGTGCGTTCAATAGCTGCCGGAAGGGCCTCCTCCACATTACGGACGAGACCCCCCGGCAAGCACACCGAGTGCACACTGGCATTCTTCCCCGACCTACCCGCTATTTTCCTGAGGGGCTCCATAACCCGCCTAACGTTGGAGCTCCCTATAACTAATAGGCCCGCCCTCTGTGACTGTCGGGACCTTGCCGGAGAATCGGCCACTGGCCCAACAGGCGAGGCACCCTGTGGTGGCTCGGAAACGATGTCATCACCACTAGGAAGCACCCCGTACCTGTTGGAAAGGGGTAAGGCAGCTGCCACGCGGCCAGATCCCACCTTCGCCTTTCGGCCAGGCACGCGCGAGCCCACCACTGTCCGCCATTCACCCTGGAGTGATGGCTGACCGGTAAGATGCTCACTGCCGGAAGACGCAGCGACATCAGGGGTTCCATGTGATTCCAAGGCCACCGAAGTAGGCATAGGTCTCACCACAGTTGCCCCAACGCCACTACGAGCCGACGCCTGCGCCTCGAGCTCGATGAGCCTAACAGACAAAGCCTCCACCTGCCCCCGAAGAGTGGCCAATTCTCCTTGCGTCCGCTCACAACAACCACAGTCCCTACACATGACTATGTTTACCCTACTCTATAAGGTGACAAATTCCCAAGATAATCTTCTGATGAGCTACTCTGATAATCAAGAAACACTCACTGAAATACGAGACGCGAAAACTACGCTAGGTTTTCCCAGAAAAACTATTTAAAAGCTAAGCGCAGCAAATAAGTACAAAAACGCTTTATACAAACAGTACTCGCTGCTGCTGGTGCTGTCGCTCTGGCTGTCACAAGACAACTGCTGATTCAAGTGACTAGTGGCTAACGGCCGCGAAACAAACAAAAGACGGTTTTAGGGCGCTTTCTGTTCTAAACGATCAAGAAAACACTAAGAAATCTAACACGAAAACTACGTAAAGTTTTATCAAGAACTGTTAGTTACTATGCAGAGCAGATAAACACAAATAGAATCCCTTCCTTAGTGGAAGGTCGTAAACAAAATGCAAAATAAACGCTTTATACAAACAGTACTCGCTGCTGCTGGTGCTGTCGCTCTGGCTGTCACAAGACAACTAAAGTGGTCACATAATCCCCGGCAGTTATGCGACCTTGTAGAGTAACCATACGGCTCATGGAATACCACGATGTTGCTGCCCAAATCATCACCGAACCCCAGCCATGTTTCACTCTTGAAACGTACATCTACATGGATACTCTGCAAATCACATTTAAGTGCCTGGCAGGTACACTCGGTCATAAGTTGAAAACAGTGACATTTTCCGATTACTCCGTAGTGGTTTTGGTGCTGAAAGCGTTCGCGAGTGCACCATTCAGTTCTGCATTGACTTTTGCAGCTGCGGTTCTCTTATTTTTCGTCACTGTCCTCTTCAATACCCGACTGTCACGACCACTCAACACACACTTCTGTCCGCGTTGTGACTTAGCGGGTGATGTCTTTCCGCTTTCCCTGAATACCGTATAAATCTTTGTTAGGATGCCTCTAGAAACACCAAACACTTCGGCTCCCTTGGTTACGGAAGCACAGGCCGTACGAGCACCAACAATTTGTGCACTCGAATTCACTTAGGTCAAACATAACGCAGTCACAACCTCACGGGACAGTGTTCTCACCGCGACTGACACTTGCAACGTATTGAAGACATAGCACAGATACCGTTCGTGGTTAAGTACAAGAGCGCAACCTGCAGGCTTGGCAGTCATCTGCATTTGCGTTCAAGCATGCATTCCTCGCAGGTTTCCACATTTTTGACCAACACATGTGTAACTAGTCGAAGCGTGTGCCGATGGTCTACTACGTTCTATACAGGCACGTCAGAGACTAAATTTTGTCCACCACGTTGCGTAACCATTAATTTACCAGGCGTGCCCATTTCCCAACTTAATACTTAATTAGTTACGGCCGTTACGTCATCACGGACGCTCAGATGAACACGCATGTGTGGCTGCTAAATCTGCGCGTCCGCAGGAGAAACCTGCCGCTAATTATCACGTTTCACCTCGGCCAAAATTCGGCTCTGTAATGGTTTTAAGGCGGTGGAGTTTACGCCTTCTAGAAAAGGACCAAAGAGCTAGTACAATGTGAGATTTTCTGTGTCCTAAGTCAAAAGAAATTGAGAGTTACACCTGTCACTGCAGCTTGTATTGTGGCAATACCACCCACAACAGTGATGGTATATAACTGTATTACTAACTGTATATAAAATTTTTGCTTGTTTTTTTTCACCATATATTCAGTTTAATTTTAACTATTTTGACGTTCGTGTGTCTCGCGATCGTATTGCACAGAGTGTGCAAAAATCATGGGAAGGCAAGGGGGCACGCCTCGCTTGACGGCTGTTGTAACCATATTGTGCGTGCCTGGTAGAAATGGGTTCCTGACGCCCCACATTCAGATCGGCAGGAGACCGTCCAAAGCCCCAGTATTGCCCTATGGATTCGACACGACGTCCGCTCGTCCAAAACTTGCGGTCGTCCTGTGCTGACGTTTATGGTCGTGGAAACGATGTATCTGCGATACTGAAGATCCATCCTCGGAAACCAGAATTATTGTGAAGTCTCCAGTATACAATGATCGAATGAAAAGTATCCAGGAGAAAGTCTTACAATATGAACTTATAGTATGTACGTGTGATGCTACACAGGTTGTCACACAGAAGTAACTACGAGAAGCTTGTCGTCTGGATTGTTTTCGAGTGAAAAAAAAGGATATACGTGTATATAGGTTCACCACCTCATTGCTGTTTTGGAAACAGAGGTGGTAATTAGGAACATGAAATCGGAGATACGTATTTATTCATCGCAGTAATTTTCTATTGCGCAATCTGCTAATTGTGCACTGAGGAATACGCGAATGTCCGAAAGAGTAAAAATTTTATTTAAAGTGTTTTGGATTGAAACTTATCATTCAATATTTAGTCATCAATACCCTCAATGTAACAATGTAATTGCTGTAATTGAAGACATGCTATTTAAAGAAAAATCACAAAATTACAGTATAATAATAAAGAGATTGCATGAAATTCCTGCGTAGACAAAAGTTATTTAGATTGTTTTATACGTACCTCATTTTTATGGTTCTGTTCTCGAGTTATAAAAGAGTAACATGTTTTGTTCAAAAATATTTTCTCTAAAAAATTGCAATTTACGATCCGTGCGCTCCAGGAAAGGCAATTAAATGTAGCGCAGGTCTTATTCAGGGTGACAATTATTGAACTACATGAAATAAAATCATCATAACTTCTGAACGGTTTGCATTAGTATGTTAAAACTGGACGGTTGGTCGCGGGGCGTGATGAGAAGTAATATGCGCTGTGTGGTTTGGTTTAGCAACGAAGCCCGCTTTCATCTGGATGAGTTCGTCAATAAGCAAAATTGGCGCATTTTGGGGCTGTGAATCCGCATTTCGCTATTGAGAAGTTTCTTCACCCTCAACGGGTGACTGCGTTGTGCAACGTCCATTCACGGAATAATCGGTGCGATATTCCTTGACAGCACGGTGACTACCGAACAGTACGCAAAGGTTTTGGAAGATGATTTCATCCCCATTATCCAAAGTGGCCGTGATTTCGACAAGATGTGGTTCATGCAAGACGGAGCTCGAGCCCATCGAAGCGGGAGGGTGTTTGATGTCGTGGAGGAGCACTTTGGGGACCGTATTATGTCTCTGGCATACCCAGAGGCCATTGGCAAGGACCTAGATTGGCCCCATATTCTCTGGAACTGAATGCATGCGACTCCTTTTTGTGGGCCAAATTAAAGGCAAGGTGTACAGCAATAACCCCAAAACCATTCCTGAGCTGAAAACAGCCATTTAAAAGGTCATCGATAGCATCGATGATCCGACACTTCGGCAGATGTTGCAGATTTTCGCTATTCGTCTGCGCCACATCATCGTCAATGATTGTACGCCTATCGAAAATGCCATAACCTAAATCCGAATATACGTAGTGACGTTTAAATGTTGAATAAAGCGTGTGCAAGCCATAGTTTGTAACTAATTTACGTTTTTTTATATAGTTCGATAATAGTCACCCTGTGAAAACAATCTGGGTTACGAACTTGAGACAAGATCTGCATACACACCTTTAAATGGTATTAGCGTTGTTCGCAGAACGACCCACATGGATTGCGGAGCGCATAAAAGCTCCTACTTCCGGGACGCGGAGAGAGGCGTAGGCCACGGATCGAATCCGCCCGGTGGATGTACATGAGGGCAGGTGTGCCGGCCAGTCTCGATGTGGTTTTTAGGCGGTTTCTCACATCCTACGAGGTAAATACTGGGCTGATGCTAGGGTCCAGTCTCAGATACTCGCTACACGAACTTGCAGGAACCGTTCTCACTCTTGAATATGAGATTTACTCTAGACACAGGCAGATGCGGTACATGAACTCTGTCCCTGGGGGAAGTACTGGGATCTGAATGGGCATCTGACCACTACCAGTGACAAGCGGAGGCCACGACCTGTGGATCACGATTTACTTCAAACTTTGCATGCTTTTAATAGTCTATCAAGACAAGAAGTGTGTATCAAGGCGAGACAATCGTAAGAGAAATTTTACTCGTCACTGATGTACCAGTGAATGGCAGCACTGTGCACTAATATGGCTGCGGTCATTTGGTTAGCATTCAAGGTCTGTGACCGGTGCGTCTCTGGATCGTTCCGTTCACATTTTTTCAATTTATTTTTTTCAACACTAGTCATCACGTACATTTGAATGAAGTTTTATTAAACTCCCAATGTTACTCGCCTGTTTACGAATTTTTATTATTACAACAAGTATTATGCGACTTTTATTTCAATAGGCAAGTTAAAAATTGTATCATATGCTTTCAAACGTGTTCATATTTGATTGACAACGAACGAGAAATTGCTTCTCGTGAAGATTCTATTAAAATAAATTCAGTCGTCCATCGCCAGTTTTCGGTACCAATATTTACAATACGCGTAGTTTGCTTCCAAATTTTCGGAAGAAACAGAATTTTTTCAGAATGTCAACGAGGTTTGGTTTTCCTTAGAAACTCTCAATATTTATCGTGCATTCGATAAAACTGTATTCATTCAATGCAGAAGATGCCTGTTTAATTTATGTTTTCCGTGTCTGTCTAAAAAAAAATATCATCCTGCAGCTGGTAGTGTCGAAAGCATATATGACGATTAATCGTACATTACCTTCATGTTATAACCCACTGTATTATTAAATAAAGTTATTTACACTTTTATTTATCGATATTTGACTTGAGCTTTCCAAACCTGTTCCTCCTCCTTGAAACCTGAGTCTACAGATCGAAACCTCCGGATGCAAAGCAGTTCTCGGTGCCCTACCCGATTACAGACATAAGGGATTTCGGAAATCGCGACAGGCATATATTTTCAGGAAAACCTTATGCATTTGGGCGTTGGTTGGTAATAAAAATTAGCAAACAAGCAAATAACATTGGAAATTCAATACAGGTTCATGCTAATACACGTGTCTTCTCATCACATTACATATCAAATGTAATATGTGTGAAATAATATGACTAGTGTTGTTAAATAATAATTAAAAAAAAAGACATGAGCGATACTCCACTGCTCCGTGCTCCAGGTCGCAACGCACTGATACATCTTTGATGCTTTCAACTTCTCTTGCGATTTCCTCGGAATCGCCTAAGTAGTATGCCTTACTACTTGCATATTATAACGTTCTAATGGACTATTTACAGTGTAGAAGCTTTGAAGCAAACTTGTGATTCGAAAGTTATGGCCTCCCTTTCTGACGTTAACAAAACCGAAAGAACATACTGACTGCGCAGAGGTAAGGTACAAGGCGAAGAAGGAGGTCATTCGTAAAATAATTATAGCAATTGTTTTTATACCTTCTTATTTTTTCTCTAATACTCGCACAACGACTTTTGACTATGCAATGACTAAAGTTTTATAACTCTAGAACTTAATAGGTCTTATTTACGAGGGTGAGTCAAATGAAAACCTTAAATATTTTTTAAAATACGATTTATTGTGCAGAAGTGGTACAAAGCTGTATTACTTTTCAACATAATCTCCCCCACGCTCAATACAAGTCCTCCAGCGCTTACAAAGTGCATAAATTTCTTTAGAAAAAAAATTCTTTTGGTAGTCCGCGCAACCACTCATGCACCGCGTGGCGTACCTCTTCATCAGAACGGAACTTCTTTCCTCCCATTGCGTCTTTGAGTGGTCCAAACATATGGAAATCACTTGGGGTAAGATCTGATGAGTATGGTGGATTTGGAAGACACTCAAAATGCAGGTCTGTGATTTTTGCAACTGTTGTACGGGCAGTGTGAGGCCTTGCATTGTCATCTTGCAAAAGGACACCAGCTGACAGCAATCCACGCCCATCTGATTTGATTGCAGGCCGCAGATGATTCTTTAGGAGATCTGTGTAGGATACGCTGGTGACAGTGGTCCCTCTAGGCATGTAATGCTCCAAAAATGACGCCTTTTTCGTCCCAAAAGAGAGTCAGCATAACCTTCCCTGCTGGTGGTTCTGTTCTAAGCTTCTTTGGTTTTGGTGATGAGGAATGGCGCCATTCCTTGCTCGCTCTCTTCGTTTCCGGTTGGTGGAAGTGAACCCAGGTTTCGTACCCAGTAACGATTCTTGCAAGAAAGCCATCACCTTCTCGTTCAAAGCGTCGAAGATGTTCTTCACAAGCTTAAAAAAAAATGGTTCAAATGGCTCTGAGCACTACGGGACTTAACATCTATGGTCATCAGTCCCCTAGAACTTAGAACTACTTAAACCTAACTAACCTAAGGACAGCACACAACACCCAGCCATCACGAGGCAGAGAAAATCCCTGACCCCGCCGGGAATCGAACCCGGGAACCCGGGCGTGGGAAGCGAGAACGCTACCACACGACCACGAGATGCGGGCAACAAGCTTCAACTCGTCGTTCTCACATTTTAGGAGACAGCTGCCGTGGCACCCATCTTGCAGACACTTTGTAACACTGGAGCACATCATGCACAATGTGGTGTGCTGACCCATGACTAATCTGTAAACATGCTGCAATGTCATTCAGTGTCACTCGGCGGTTTTCCTTCCCTATGGCTTCAACTGCTGCAATGTTCAGTGGAGTCACAACTCATGTAAGAGGTCCGAGCAGATGTAATTTCGATGTATTGCTCATGCGCTGCCTGCGATATGCAAGGTCTCTGACCAGAGAGCAGTGTTGACTGCAGTAGGAACCGTGTAGCTGTAGCAGTAAGTTGTTGCTAGTCTGGAGTCTGCTCTGGTCTGGTCTGGTATGGTGTATCGTGTTGGCTGGCCCGGTCGCGGTGCAGCGATGCTGGAGCCTGAGTATTATTGTATAAGGTAAAAAGCAGCCTCGCGCATATGTAGTAATGTTATCTCAAGTCGCATGTAAATGTTTTAAAACTGTCGTAATAATAATCTTCCTCATAAAAAGGACCTTTTAACAACTATTCATTTCAATTTAAAGAATTTACTAATTTCTCCCATCCATGATCATCCCGATTATTGCAACAGAAAAATCAGTTGCTTCCTTTCATAAATGAAAGATAGGTCGGCCAGCATTGCACAGAGCTGTGCCGGAAAAATTTATTGTAAGAGCAGATATATCCGGCGACTTCATTGAGGTAAGAATTTTTTTCGTTTTTTTTATTCAGAATGATCTTTCAGGGCCATGACACAGCACTGCTGTCGTCCAAAATTTACCAGGTTAAATTCACAGTGAATTATTGAAAATTCATAAGTGGGCGACAATTTAATTGAGAGGTTAGTTACATTGTTTTATTACCAGGTTACTGAATTTATTTTTTTATTGGGACGTTACACTGAATGTGAACGACATAATTATAATTTTTACTGTTGAGAGGTTTAGGAATTTTTCTGTTTTGAGCTCACGCTAAATGGGAACGAATTTTGGTGGGGAATATTATTCATATTATTTACTTTAATATATTTTGTGGGGAGGTTACACTAAATTAGAATCATATTCATATTATTTATTTTATTTTTTGTGGGGAGGTTACACTTGGCGACAACCGGCCAGGATCGTATTTCTTTGTGAATCTTTGAGAAGTAGTCATATATCTGCTCTTATTTACTTAAATGTAGTTTGCATCTGGCGCAACGCATTTACTAATTTGTCACTCTTTCTTTCACAGATCATCGGCAATTTATTGCTCTTTGTTGTAATTGTGTTTATTCCATTTTTGCTTCGTCTTTGTTTCATTTTTGTGCTTGATTTTGATTTGTGAAAAATGCCGCGAAAAACTGTTAACAGTTCATCGCGATGTGCAATGAGTGAAATAGCCGACTCGAATAATTTGACCGATCATACTAGCGACAGTCAGTGTAATAGTGATAATCCTCTATTTACAGACAATTAGTGCGTACCGACCGCTAGTAATGATTTTAATTCTAATGATGAGCAAACAAATTCAATTGTGTCCTCTGTTAATTTAACGACAATTGATGACGCGGCACGTTCCATTACAATGAACGCTGCCCAGCTTGACACACCCGATTTGCAAAATTTACGTAACGAACAGATAATTGTTTCTAACGAAGGTGAACAATGTACTCAAAGTACGTCAAATTTATTTGATTCCGATTTAGCGACCAACAGTGCACATCCGATGGGCAAACCTTTTTGTGAATCAGAGATTGACCAAATGGTTACACGAAACGTAACAATTGCAGGTACGCCATCAAACAGCGCAGAGAATAGAGTAGGTAATATTGGCTTGGATCAAGTTATGGCAGTATTGTTACATATTAATGAATCGTACAAACAACGTAATAAAATTCTCGAACAGTGGAATGAAAGTTTCATACAGCGGAATGAAAAATTCGACGACCATTTCAAACAACTTAAAGAAAAACTAGACAACAATATCAAACAGTTGAATGAAAGTTTCAAACAGTCGAATGAAAAACATGACAACTTTAATGAACAGAACAAACAACTTAGTGAACAGATTACAGCCGTTACCGTGCAACGCCATAATACTAAAGAACAATTATGTGAGATAAATTAAGGCTTGTGCTAGTAACAGGAGTGAAGATATTAGATCTGTTGCACAAGACTTAAGTAATACACATGCAGCCACAACAGAATCACTTAGAGATGAAATTAGCGCAGTCACTGAACAATGTTTTGAAAAAGCAACACAGTTACGCGACGAGTTTAAATTAATGTCATCAGAACTTTCACACAGTCTGGATGCGAAAGTCGATAAGAAATTTGAAAAAACAGAACAGCCAAATTGACGAACGTTTTAAAGTGACAGAAATGAATAATGTTTCAGTCACTAACACGTCACAGCATACGCCACGTTCCGAACATTTGTCACACTCACACAGCCAGTATAACTTAAGTAATTTACAGAGACCACACGACTTAAAATCCGAAGAGACACAAACAGATTATCATATATTCCTGAACCTGTTCAAATATTCAGAGACGATAACGTTGATTATAAGCAATTTTTATCCGTAAAAAAACTGAAGGTACTTAATAATGACAGAACACAGAGTCACGCTTTGGACTGGATACGACAATTTGCTTTTGTATTTTCTCCAGCTTGGCCTGTAATGCAGAAACTAGCATTGGACTGGATACAACAATTTGTTTTTGAATTTTCACCGGCATTGGCTGTAACGCAGAAACTAAAATTTATTTGCAGCGCGTAATTGACCTCAGGGGATTCATTACACTTCGATGAATATGTGCCGTAGCGTGCACAGGGCCCCGAGCTGTAGTAGTGCTGTTTCATCTTTAGTTTTCTGCACTGCTGCCTTCTCTTTTACTATCCTTTATATCTATCAAAACAGCTCTTCAACTATCGATCTATCTAGGATTAAGAATGAGTAAAGAAAACCTGATGTGACAAATTTGAGCGAAAGTGACAGTTTTCTTTAGACACTCCCGAAGCGACAAGAACTAACAGCGTAATTTTAATAACAAACAAAATTTTAATCATCAGTATGTACAAAATTTTCAGCTATCGCAGACAATTTTGGTAACAATAGAGGTTTTACCCCACAACAGCAACAAAACCAACCGGTTAGCATACCTAACCAACAATGTAATGTGCAAGGTCAACCAAGCTTTAATGTTTCGCCGCCTACACGTATAGCGTCGGCTCCGCCAAATAGTAACGCACAGCAACAAGGATATCAATACGTACAGAAAACACACCATTTCAACTCCTATCGCAACGCACCGTATAGCAATGACTATCATGACAGACGTAAAAGTAATGAGCACAATTTTCAGCGTACGTTTAATAACAGTCGGTCTTACCAGCAGCAAAATCATCCGCAACAACAGATTATCATGAATGAACCAGACAGTCGGTATCATCCCGAACGTAATACGTCAGGACGAAATAACAGAACAGTACAAATAGTCGAAATGCCACAGCATCCTCCCGCAAATAATAGCACGTCAGAAAGAATTTGACTAGATACAGTAAAGGTTGCATCTTCCAGCAACACAGAACCTTGTTCACGAAAATGTTATTACTTTTGACGACATTCGAGACACTCTTTTGCAGGAAAAACCAGTTATTCCAAAAAACCATTTCACACCCTGTCATTGAAGTAAAGATTGGATCATCCAAATTTTCAGCAGTAATCGATTCTGGATCACCTATGTCAGTTATAAATGAGGAAACTTTCAACGAATGTAACAGAAAGAATACCTATCCTACGTTACCATTAGGCAAAACTAAAGTAAAAGGAGCAGTGTCTGGTAAAGGAGTAGATGTAAAATTACAGACACACTTATCGTTTTCTATTGCAGGTCATACGTTTCACTCAAATTTTTGGATTGTTCCCTTATTGACAACAGACGTTATTTTAGGTACGAATTTTCTGGTACTACACAACGCAATTATTGACGTTCAAAATTCCTATTTAATGTTAAAGGATGAAAATTAGAATTTCAGCACTCTTTATCTGCAGAAGAACAAACAATTAATCGTACTGAGGTCATTTCTATATCGCGTTACATAGACTGTCATTTGACATTGTTCACAGATACGTACGTACACAACTATAATTCTCCAGACGAAGGCGACTATGACGTTATACAGATGTTTTCTGATAAAATTAAACAGAGCTACACAAAATTCTTTTACATCAGGCTCCAGTTTTTGACAACGTCCCTGGTATTATGTCCAGTTTTATGTATGAATTTCAAGTTAAACAGCATGACACATTTAAAGCCAAACATTATCCCATTCCTTATATTTACAGAGAACAAGTTAAGAAAGAATTGCAAGCTATGCTTGACCAAGGAATTATTGAACCGGCATTTAGTCCGTACATAAACCCGCTCCATATTGTTAAGAAAAAGGATGGTTCACTTCGCCTCGTACTTGATTCGCGTCACATCAATGACATTATTATTAATGAAACAGATCGCCCACAGATACTAGAAGAACTTCTACAGAAATTTCATAGTACTGATATTTATTCCACATTAGATTTGAAATCGGGATTTTGGCAAATTCAGCTCCATCCGAACTGCAGAAAGTACACGGCTTTTCTCTGTTTTGGTGACTTATCAATTTTGTGAACTACCGTTCGGTTTAACTATTTCTTCAGCAGCATTTATTCGCGGTTTGAATACTATACTTCCGACAGAATTAAAAGACAGAATCACAACGTATGTAGACGACATTCTTTTTGCAGAAGCTAACTGGTCCGAACACAATTTGATTCTTGAACAACTGTTACGAACTTTTCGTGCACAAGGACTCACAGTTAATCTCAGTAAATCGCACTTTGGCAAAACTTCTATAAAATTTCTTGGACATGTAATTTCAGCAGAAGGCATTGCGCCTTACCCGGAAAAACTTCAAGCTTTACGTGACATTACTGTTCGTACGACGAAGAAACAACTACGCAGCTTTTTGGGTTTAATTAACTTTTTTCGTAAATTTATTCATTACTCTGCTTTAGACACCACTAGATTATGTCAATTGACGGGTAAAGACACTATTTGGTCCTGGGATAGCCAAGCACATTCTGAATTTGTCAATCTGAAACAAGCTTTGTTGAATGCACCACTTTTATCACATCCAGATTGAAACACGTATGTTGTATGGCGGCGATGGCGAGGCATTGCAGAGTCTCTGACCAGAGAGCCATTTATCGTGGCTAATCTGCGCTTGACCGCGCGAGAGTTGCGAGCGGTACTCTGTCAGTAGTAGTCGTGCAGTACAGTTGCGAGCAGTAGACAGTGAGCAGTCGAGTGCAGCAGTCTGTCGGTAGTAGCAGCCCAGTGCAGTCCTGTGTGAGGAGTCGGCGGGCGTCGACATGGCACTCTGGTCAAGATTCAGGATGAGGTATATTATTTTTAAATGCGCTCAGCTAATAATGTAAATTAACTGTAACTAATTTGTGCAACAATCGCCCCAATAATAATTTTGATTTCAAAGCAATATTTTTAACAAAAGAACTATTTAATTGAACGAACGATTTCCTTCCATTTCCTTTAAAGAAAAGTTTCAGTTAAATTTCAAAAAAAAAAAAAAAATATTACTTGCAATGCATTTCCTCCAAGCCGTGGCCAACAATAAGAGCAGAAATTTGACATGCAGTTTCAATGAGGTAAGAAATTAATTATGATTTTTTTGCACAGGGCCAAAGACCGATATTTCGGTTTAATTGAGTTATCATGATCACTGAGATTTTATTATCACTGAATTGACTTTCATTTTTTTTGTGAGGAACTTATACTTGGGACAGACTGCTAATTTTTATCTCATTTTTATTGTCATTAAATTTAATTGCTAGGGAGGTTACGCTTGGCTCCATTTCTATTAAATATTGTCTTTAAAATTACGGTGGAGAGGTTACACTTAGCACAATGTCCATTAGCATTTTTAAAATAATATCATTTTTAAAATTACGGTGGGGAGGTTACACTTGGTGACACCCAGTCCAGGATCGTATTTCGTTGAGAGTCTTTTGAAAAACAGTCAGATATCTGCTCTTTTTTGCTTAGATATAATTAGGATTTGGCGCAACGCTTTTGCTAATATTGTGAATTTCTTTCTACAGGTCAACGGCAATTCGTTGCTCTGTTGTATTTGTGTGTTGTTTTTGCATTGTGCTTATTTGTTTTGTGAATAATTGTGACTATTGCAAAAATGCCGCGAAAGACTGTGAATAGCGTATCGCGAGGTATTATGAATGAAATTACCGACTCAAACAACTTTACCGATAGGACTTGTGACACGCAGTGTCATGATGACAATCCTGTGTTCACTGACAATCAGTGCATTCCAACCAATAATGATGACTTTTACCTTAATAATGAACAAACGAACTCAATTGTCTCTTCTGTTAATTTGACGACAATTGATGACGCGGGACGCTCTATTGTAATGAGCGCTGCCCAGCTTAACACAACCGGTTTACTAAATTCACGTGACGAACAGACAAATTTGTCTAATGAAAATGGACAGTGTTCTGAAAGTACGACGGATCCATTTAATTCAGAAATAATGACCGACAGTGTACGTTCGACTGACAAACCTTTTTGTAAATCTCAAAATGACCAAATGGTTACAGAAAGTGAGATAATTCCAGATCCACCACAAAACAGCACAGATAATGGAGTAGATAATGTTACATTGGGTCAAATTATGGCAATATTGCTACAAAATAGTAACAAACTAGACAATACTGATGAAAAATTCAAACAACTTAGTGAACAGAACAAACAGCTAAATGATAAATTAGACAACAGTTCCAAACAGCTAAATGATAAATTAGACAACAGTTCCAGACAGCTTAGTGAACAAATTAGAGACGTTGCCGCACAGTGTCATGACACTAAAGAGCAGTTGCGCGAGGAAATTGAGGCTAGTTCAAGAAAAAGTAGCGAAGAAATTAGATCTGTTGCTCAAGAATTAAGGGAAATGCAAACAGCCGCAACAGAAACGCTTAGAGCGGAAATTAGTACAGTCGCTAAACAATGCTCTGAAAAGGCTACACAATTACGTGACGAGTTTAGAACAATGACAGCAGAACTTTCGCGCGCAATGGATGAAAAGATAGACACGAAATTCGACCAACAGAACTCTCAAATTGACGAACGCTTTAATCTTCACATACAAAACAGTGATACGCGTTTCCGTAAATTTATTCAGGATCAAAATAACGTAAAACGTCAGGTAATGGAAACAATCACTGCACAAAGACAGGAAGACAAACGTAAAATGTTTGCGAAAGCAAAAACGTATGTAGACAATAATATTACTACAGTGTCCGACAAAATTAATACCATCGAACAGTTGAACGCGGAATTACGTGATGAAATTTCTGATCTTAAATCAAAAACAGATACACACACAGTAGATATTCAAACAGTGACAGGCAGATTCGAACAATTAGAACTAACACAGGATTGCGATGTCATCAAAGCTGATGTTAAAAAACTGAGCGAAACTACACGTAAGTTGCAAAAACAGATTAATGCGTCCGATTCTAAAACCGATGATCAGGCAAAAATACTGACTGAAAAATATGATGAATTGGCCAGTCGTATTGACGTTATTGAAACTAGTAATGACAACAAATCAGACGATACTTCACCGGTCTCATTTAACCAAACACCTGAATTTCAAAATTTACAGCAGACAATTAATGAGATCGATTCATCTAATAATACCTTGCGTAGAAAATTGTCAAGTTTACAACAAGAGGTAACAGAGATAAAAAATATTTCAGTTAATAACACATCACAGCAGACGCCACTTTGCGAACATCTGTCAGACTCGCGCAATGCGTTTAATGTGAGCAATTTACAGAGACTACACGACTTAAAATCTGAAAAGCTACGCAACTTGAAATCCGAAATGACACAGACGAACAGATTCACACACAAACCTGAACGTGTTATCACATTCAGTGACGAGAACATTGACTATAAGCAATTTGCATTTGTAAGAAAATGTAAGGAATTTAATAATGGCAGAACACAGATACACGATTTGCACTGTATACGACAATTTATTTTTGTACTTTCACCGCTATTACCTGTAATGGAGAAAATAGCTTTGAACCTGAGGCGACAATTTGCTATTGCATTTTCATCAGCATTGCCTATAATGCAGAAATTGGAATTAACATGGATACAACTATTTGCTTTTGAATTTATACCGCTATTGCCTGTAACGCAAAAGCTAAAATTTATTTGCAGTGCGTAATAGACCTCAGGGGATTCATTATGCTTTAATGAATATGTGCCGTAGCGTGCATAGGGCCCCGAGCTGTAGTAGTGCTGTTTCATCTTTAGTTTTCTGCACTGCTGCCCTCTCTTCTACTATCCTTTATATCTATCAAAACAGCTCTTTAACTATTGCTCTATGTAGAATTAAGAAACGTTGTAATGAAAACCCGATAAGACAAATTTTTACGGAATGTGACAATTTTCATTAGGCACTCGAGAAATGACAACTACCGCCGTAATTTTAATTACAGATAAAATCGTAATCATCAGTATGTATAAAATTTTGAGCAGTCGCAACCACATTTTAGTAACAATAGATGTTTTTCACTACAATAGCATGAAAGTCAGCCGCTTAGCATACCTAACCAACAATGCAGTCTACAAGGTCAACCAAACTTTAATGTTTCGCCGCGTGCACGTATAGTCGCAGATCCAACAAATAGTAACGCACGGCAGCAAGGAAATAACTACGTACAGAAAACTCAGTATTTCAATTCCTATCGCAATGCACCGTATAGGAATGACTATTACGACAGACGTAAAAATAATGAGCACAATTATCAGCGTACATTTAATAACAGTCTATCTTATCAGCAGCAAGAACATTAGCAACAACAAATAATCATGAATGAACCAGGCAATAGGTGTCATCTATAGCGTAACACGTCAGTAAGAAATAACAGAGCAGTTCAAATAGTCGAAATGCCACAGCATCCTCCCGTAAATAATAGCACGTACGACAGAATTTGACCAGACACAGTACAGGTTGCATATTCCAGTAACGTAAGCAATAATTTAGACACGCAGAATCTTGTTCACGAAAATGTTATTAATTTTGACGCCATCCGACACACGTTTGCATTAAAGACAGAATCACGACGTACGTAGACGACATTCTCATTGCAAAAACTAGCTGGTCTGAACACAATCTGATTTTAGAACGACTGTTACAAACTTTTCGTGCACAGAGACTTACAGTTAACCTCAGTAAATCGCACTTTGACAAAACTTCTATAAAATTTCTTGGACACGTAATTTCAGCAGAAGGCATTGCGCCTGATCCGGAAAAACTTCAAGCTCTACGTGACATTACTGTTCCTACAACGAAAAAGCAATTACGCAGTTTTTTGGGCTTAATTAACTTTTTTCGTAAATTTATTCATCACTCCGCTTTAGACACACCTAGATTATCCCAATTAACAGGTAAAAACACTATTTGGTCTTGGGATAAGCAAGCACATTCTGAATTTGTGAACCTGAAACGGGCTTTGTTGAATGCTCCACTTTTGTCGCACCCAGGTCTTACTAGAAATTTTTCCATTGCCACTGACAGTTCCAACACCGCTTTAGGCGCACATATTTTCCAGGAAATTGAAGAAGATAGTTCAATAGCAATTAAAAACATCGCATTTGCAAGTCGCATTTTGTCACCTGCTGAACGAAATTATTCCGTTACAGAACTGGAAACATTATGTGTTGTATGGGCTTTCACGAGATTTCGGCACTTTCTTTATGGCAGACATACCACCATCTACACAGACCACAGAGCGATACAATTTTTACTTTCGGCTAAATTCAAACACGATAGATTAAGTAGATGGAAACTTTATTTACAAGAATTTAATTTTACGATTGTCCACATTCCCGGCACACAAAATGTTATAGCAGACGCACTATCGCGTTCTCTGAGCAACAATCAGCAAGACGTAGCAACCAACTTCTGCAAAGCAAATTTCAGTGTCATGTACATTCAACAAGTTGCATTTAAAAATTTTATTTCGTCGTCATTACAGGACATAGCACAAGAACAAAATAAAGACAACGTGTGGAAAGAAATTAAACACTTTAGGCAAGATAGGAATAATGTAACGATTAGAAACCATTACACTGTACGCAATGACATTCTGTTTCGCCGCTCTCATCCTGACAGCAACAACTGGTTATTATGCATTCCTGACGAACTTGTTAACAAATTAATCTGGTACACTCATTTAAGTTACGCACATTACGGAGCACGAAAATGTTTTCTTATACTGAGACAGAACTGTTATTTTACCAACATGGAGAAACGTATACGACGAGTTTTAGCGTCTTGTAAAATTTGCCAGAAAGCTAAGTCAGACACCACTTCACATATTCCTCCTTTATATCCCATTGTACCTGTTAAATTAAGACATATGGCCGCAGTAGACATTTTTGGTCCGATTCCGAGAACTAACAGAGGTTTTTGCTACATACACTCCTGGAAATGGAAAAAAGAACACATTGACACCGGTGTGTCAGACCCACCATACTTGCTCCGGACACTGCGAGAGGGCTGTACAAGCAATGATCACACGCACGGCACAGCGGACACACCAGGAACCACGGTGTTGGCCGTCGAATGGCGCTAGCTGCGCAGCATTTGAGCACCGCCGCCGTCAGTGTCAGCCAGTTTGCCGTGGCATACGGAGCTCCATCGCAGTCTTTAACACTGGTAGCATGCCGCGACAGCGTGGACGTGAACCGTATGTGCAGTTGACGGACTTTGAGCGAGGGCGTATAGTGGGCATGCGGGAGGCCGGGTGGACGTACCGCCGAATTGCTCAATACGTGGGGCGTGAGGTCTCCACAGTACATCGATGTTGTCGCCAGTGGTCGGCGGAAGGTGCACGTGCCCGTCGACCTGGGACCGGACCGCAGCGACGCACGGATGCACGCCAAGACCGTAGGATCCTACGCAGTGCCGTAGGGGACCACACCGCCACTTCCCAGCAAATTAGGGACACTGTTGCTCCTGGGGTATCGGCGAGGATCATTCGCAACCGTCTCCATGAAGCTAGGCTACGGTCCCGCACACCGTTAGGCCGTCTTCCGCTCACGCCCCAACATCGTGCAGCCCGCCTCCAGTGGTGTCGCGACAGGCGTGAATGGAGGGACGAATGGAGACGTGTCGTCTTCAGCGATGAGAGTCGCTTCTGCCTTGGTGCCAATGATGGTCGTATGCGTGTTTGGCGCCGTGCAGGTGAGCGCCACAATCAGGACTGCATACGACCGAGGCACACAGGGCCAACACCCGGCATCATGGTGTGGGGAGCGATCTCCTACACTGGCCGTACACCACTGGTGATCGTCGAGGGGACACTGAATAGTGCACAGTACGTCCAAACCGTCATCGAACCCATCGTTCTACCATTCCTAGACCGGCAAGGGAATTGCTGTTCCAACAGGACAATGCACGTCCGCATGTATCCCGTGCCACCCAACGTGCTCTAGAAGGTGTAAGTCAACTACCCTGGCCAGCAAGATCTCCGGATCTGTCCCCCATTGAGCATGTTTGGGACTGGATGAAGCGTCGTCTCACGCGGTCTGCACGTCCAGCACGAACGCTGGTCCAACTGAGGCGCCAGGTGGAAATGGCATGGCAAGCCGTTCCACAGGACTACATCCAGCATCTCTACGATCGTCTCCATGGGAGAATAGCAGCCTGCATTGCTGCGAAAGGTGGATATACACTGTACTAGTGCCGACATTGTGCATGCTCTGTTGCCTGTGTCTATGTGCCTGTGGTTCTGTCAGTGTGATCATGTGATGTATCTGACCCCACGAATGTGTCAATAAAGTTTCCCCTTCCTGGGACAATGAATTCACGGTGTTCTTATTTCAATTTCCAGGAGTGTATTTGTCGCTGTTGAACTCACTTCAAAATTTGTTACCTTCACTCCGTTACGCAAAGTTACTGCTAAAACTGTTTCGAAATCATTTGTAAAACATTTTCTATTTCATATAGGGCATGTGATGAAAGTAATTTCCGAGAATGGATCACAATTTCGTTCTGCTATATGGACACGTATGTTACGAGCTAGAAAAATTTCTCCGATCTATATATCCAAGTATCACGCTTCTTCGAACCCATGTGAAAGATTAATGAAAGAAATTGGTAAACTGTGTAGAATATACTGCCACAAAAGACATATTGATTGGGATACACACATACTCTCATTCCAAGATGTAATTAATTCCATTCCAAATGAATCCACTATGCTATCTCCGTCTGTTATACTGAAAAACGTTGAACCACCAAACAAAATTAAAGAGTTAGTAAACTTCCCTACCCGTCGTCGACTAAGACACCACGAAATAATTGACATTGCGCTGAACAACATCAAACGTGCCGCAGAGCGCCGGAGAAGACAGCAAAAACAGGTTTGTACACGCCGCGACTTTCACGTTGGACAGAAAATATTAGTACGTACACACTATTTATCCAACAAAATAAAAGGTAGGTGCAGTAAATTTGAACTTCTATACGCAGGACCATATCGGATTCGCAGCATTCCTCATCCCAATGTGGTACACGTCGAAACTTTGAGAACCAGAAAATCGAAAGGCAACCACCATTGGTCAAATATTAAACCCTTTATTGAATGAAGACACTTTATGATTTAACATGCTATGATGCCATTTACTAATCTTTATGACCATTTATGCAATTATATTCACATGACTAATTACTGATGATTATCGCATTTTCTCTTGGCAAGTGCCCGGCAAGGTAAGGTTAGCAGGTCGCTTTTCTTGTCGTTACACATCAGACCGTGCATATTTTTCCAGATGAACTTACGTATTTTATGAATAATTATGCAATTCTATGTAATGACGCATTAATTTTATCAAATTCTCTCTCCATTAAAGTCTTTAATTCTCGCCTCTATTAACTACACTACATACAAGCTGAACACAACGAACGTCACATTTTGTCTTTTTATGTACGATTGTTTTCATGTTTTGTTTATATGCACTGTGAAATAGTTAAGGTATAACACACCAGTTGATTTTGACATTCTTTTTGCCCTATGACATCTCAAGATCGTGACTGTTTTACGTTTTTTTGCTGCTGCATTGTATTATTCTGTGTACATTTTTGCATCTGAACAGTGTCAATGTCTTTGACATATTACGTTTTCTGTCATGTTATGCTGTATGGTTAATTATGTCACCATAAACCAGTCATTATTTAGTGGGTATATGATTTAAATGCAAGACATTAATCTTTGTTCATCAATTTCAGAAAGAAATGATGCGTGTAAGAAATAAATTCAACAGAAATGGGAATTTCACCTACGGAATAAACGAAAGAAGATGCAATAACTTTATGAGGAAGAGTAAATGGATCAGGATTAACAAGCATTAACAAGAATATACTATACTCATCGTAGAATAGCAGTCTTAACTAATTTTTTCTTTCAGAATACAAAGTGATTGATGCAGGCTGTCAGACAGAACTACACATCTTAGTTTTAGTGATGAAATATGCTAGAGATAAGGAATAGTTGTGTAATGAGTAATGAAGTGATTTTTTGCAGATGATAATGAATACTGATGAATAATGATGAAGAATATGCTGCTATGAATAATGAAGTTTTTCTTTACAGGTGGTGATGATAATGGAGTTTTTGATGATATGGATAATGAAGTTTTTTTTTCTTTGCAAATGAGGATAATGTTGAAGTTATATTTAGGCTATGTAGTTATTTAAGTATTTGTTGCAGTTCGTTTTGACAGCAAGTGTTATATTGCACAGTATAATGACTGAAGGTTTTGGAAAGGACAGCTATGGAACACATTTTTGTACACATTTCACTACCTGTTAATTCGAAGTTCACTACTTTTCAGCATAAAATGCATTTCTCTTTTCAGCTTAATAATCCATTTTTATATATTTTTTGCAGGAGAAATTATTTATGAGATTAATGTGCTATAAGCAGTTGTTCATTAAATCTGTGAATGTGGTTACATATACTCTACTTGTTTCATAATCTTGCCACAGCTGACTTATGATGAATGACGTTACACATTTTTCATTTATACCAATAACCCAGAAGCAAATTCTTCTCTGTTGCTTTTCCCTATAATTACCCTAAGCAATGCATTGCTAACAAAAAAAAATGTATTACCAGTCCCAAATAATGTTACTAATTTAAGAGAATTCTGAATAATACTGATCAGCTCTGAATAATATGTCACATCAGTAATGACTTCTTAATGATACAAAAAAATATATATAAAATAATGCTTTGTAACGGGGAAATAACTGCCACTGTTTATTGTAATGAGACTACTTACAATGCCCATGATTATTAATGCTATGACTGTAATTAACTGATTTTTAATCATGACTTCTTAATGGTGTGTATCACCAGTTTCAAGTAATGCTACTCATTTAAGAAAGTTCTGAATAATACTGAATGATGAACAATGTTTTATACTATTCAATACTTACTGGCCACTGAGTGCCAATAATTAATCTAATTAAATGAATTATGACCTTTCATGTTTTGGTAAATGGCCAATGAGTGCCAATAATTTGTATCACTCAATGTATTATGTTAATGCTAGGCCAATAATTGACTCTCCTTTTCAATTAAGACTTCTGATGAACATTATTCTGTCATACTAAATATGCTTTGTAACTGGCCAAGGACTGCCACTGTTTATTGCAATACGATTACCCATGATGCAAATAATTTAATTTTATGAACATTATTCTGTAATACTACATACTTGGTACAGAAATGTTCAATAACTGGGCTATGAATGCCGCAAACTACTACTGTAATTCTCAATGAAGCCTATTATGTGACGTAATGTCCTTCACCTTATGAGCTAACTACCCTTAGTTACTGCAATATCCATTTGTCCTGTCCATCCTCATGATCATGGAGCACTATATTTGGTTTTTGCACTAATTCTACGTTGGTGTGCCTTGTAAGAGCGTGGTGTTGACACGACATGCTGTCCACCACTGTGAGCGATGAAGACGTTATTATGGTCCCACTGTTTGGTGTACCTAATGTACTGCCAAAATGAAAACATGGAACATTACTACGACAGTTCAGTGTCTTGGCTACGCTGATAAATTCTGATGGGAAAAGAACTTCAAATTGTGTCACTTGGTGTTGTACTTCTGTGGAAAGATATGGACTTTCAGAACAGCTGTGTGCAATCTAAAGTGCTACAACCATGATGCAATCCTTCCCTTTCCTATCCTAATTCTTGTCACATAGTGAAAATCATTTTTTGCTAACATCATTTATGTTCATGGGCTATACATTTTTTTTCGATTTGCTGAACTCCAGTGCGAGTACACTTATGTCACTTGTCGACATGATTTTTTTGCCATTATGTTTATTTGTTCTGAAAATGCCAAAGAATTTTTTCAGTGCGTGTGCACTTTGTTATCTGTCAAATAATTTGTATATACAGTTTTCTGATCTGCGAATATGTTTTGTACTCACATTTTGTCTTTGTTTGGAATGTTTTGTACTCGGTGCATGTGCACAACATTTAATTCATGTATCTAAATAGTCTGTAAATTCTAGAAGTTGATTAATTAAAGAAAAATTTTGCCGCGCTTGGCAAGTCCAAATGACTCACCATCGCTGCCAAATTTTTGCCCCCCCCCCCCCCCCCCCCAGTGGAGGGTTATGAAACACGTATGTTGTATGGCGGCGATGGCGAGGCATTGCAGAGTCTCTGACCAGAGAGCCATTTATCGTGGCTAATCTGCGCTTGACCGCGCGAGAGTTGCGAGCGGTACTCTGTCAGTAGTAGTCGTGCAGTACAGTTGCGAGCAGTAGACAGTGAGCAGTCGAGTGCAGCAGTCTGTCAGTAGTAGCAGCCCAGTGCAGTCGTGTGTGAGGAGTCGGCGGGCATCGACATGGCACTCTGGTCAAGATTCAGGATGAGGTATATTATTTTTAAATGCGCTCAGCTAATAATGTAAATTAACTGTAACTAATTTGTGCAACAATCGCCCCAATAATAATTTTGATTTCAAAGCAATATTTTTAACAAAAGAACTATTTAATTGAACGAACGATTTCCTTCCATTTCCTTAAAAAGAAAAGTTTCAGTTAAATTTCAAAAAAAAAAAAAATATTACTTGCAATGCACTTCCTCCAAGCCGTGGCCAACAATAAGAGCAGAAATTTGACATGCAGTTTCAATGAGGTAAGAAATTAATTATGATTTTTTTGCACAGGGCCAAAGACCGATATTTCGGTTTAATTGAGTTATCATGATCACTGAGATTTTATCATCACTGAATTGACTTTCATTTTTTTTTGTGAGGAACTTATACTTGGGTTAGATTGCTAATTTTTATCTCATTTTTATTGTCATTACATTTAATTGCTAGGGAGGTTACGCTTGGCTACATTTCTATTAAATATTGTCTTTTAAATTTTTGTGGGGAGGTTACAAGATCTTACTAGAAATTTTTCCATTGCCACCGACAGTTCTAACACTGCTTTAGGCGTACACATTTTTCAGGAAATTTGAGAAGACGGTACTACAGTAATTAAAAACATCGCCTTTGCGATTCGCATTCTGTCACCTGCTGAACGCAATTATTCTATTACAGAACTTGAAACATTATGTGTTGTATGGGCATTTATGAGATTTAGGCATTATCTTTATGTAAGACACAGTACCGTTTACACGGATCATAGAACTATACAGTTTTTACTTTCCGCAAAATTTACACACGACAGGTTAAGCAGATGGAAACTTTATTTACAGGAATCTAATTTTACAATTGTTCACATTCCCGGTACACAAAATATTGTAGCAGACGCACTATCCCGTTCTCTCAGCAACAATCAGCAAGACATCGCAACCAACTTCTGCCAAGCAAATTTTAGCGTCATGTATATTCAACAAGTTGCATTTGAAAATTTCATTTCGTCGTCATTACGAGACATAGCACAAGAGCAGAGTAAAGACAACGTATGGAAAGAAATGAAACACCTTTGGCAAGATAGGAATAATGTTACCATCAGAAACCATTACACTGTACGCAATAATATTCTGTTTCGCCACTCTCACCCTGACAGCAACAATTGGTTACTATGCATTCCTGACGAGCTTGTTAACAAATTAATTTGGTATATTCATTTAAGTTACGCACATTATGGAGCCAGAAAATGTTTTCTTATACTGAGACAGAACTTATTTTGCCAATATGGAGAAACATATTCGAAGAGTTTTAGCGTCATGTAAAATCTGCCAGAAAGCTAAGTCAGACACAACTTCACATATTCCTCCGTTACATCCCATTGTACCTGTTAAATTGAGACACATGGCCGCTGTAGACATTTTTGGTCCGATTCCCAGAACTAATAGAGGTTTTTGTTACATCTTTGTCGCTGTTTAACTCACTTCGAAATTTGTAACCTTCACACCGTTACGCAAAGCTACTGCTAAATCTGTTTCGAAAGCATTTGTAAAACATTTTCTATTTCATGTAGGGCATGTATTGAAAGTAATTTCCGACAATGGACCACAGTTTCGATCTGCTGAATGGGCACTTATGTTACGAACAAGAAACATTTCTCTGATCTATATAGCCAAGTATCACGCTTCTTCGAACCCTTGTGAACGACTAATGAAAGAAATTGGTAAACTATGTAGAACATACTGCCATAAAAAACATATTGATTGGGATACACACATACTGTCATTACAGGATGTAATTAACTCCATACCAAATGAATCTACTATGTTATCTCCGACTGTTATACTGATAAATGTTGAACCACTTAACAAAATTAAAGAATCAGCATCCTTCCCTACATCTCGTCGACTACGACACAATGACATAATTAACATTGCGCTGAACAACATCAAACGTGCCGCAGAGCGCCGGAGAAGACAGCAAAAACAGGTTTGTACACGCCGTGACTTTCACATTGGACAGAAGATATTAGTACGCACACATTATTTATCCAACAGAGGAAAGAGTAGATGCAGTAAATTTGAGCTTCTATATGCAGGTCCATACAGAATTCGCAGCATTCCTCACCCCGATGTAGTACACGTCGAAACTCTGAGAACCAGAAAAAGTAAAGGCAATCACCATGTCTCCAATATTAAACCCTTTATTGAATGAACATATTTTATGATTTATCACACTGTAATGCCATTTGTAGATATTTATATGAACACTTACTGATGATTATCATATTTTTTCTTGGCAAGTGCCCAGCAAGGTAAGGTTAGCAGGTCGCTTTTCTTATCGTTACACATCAGACCGTGGACATTTTTCCAGATAAACTTACATATTTTATGACCAATTATGCAATTCTATCTAGTGACATTAATTTTATCAAATTCTTTCTCCATTAAAGTCTTCAACTCTCGCCTCTATCAACTACACAACATACAAGCTGAACACAAAGAAAGTCATTTCTTGTCGTTATATATCAGACTGTGCACATTTTCCATTTTTCGTGTTGTATGATTGTTTTCCCGTTTTGTTTGTATGCACTACGAACTCTTTAAGATATAACAAACACCAGTTGATTTTAACATTTTTCCTTATGATATCTCAGTATCTTGACTATTCTACACTCTTGGCTACTGCATTATGAGACTGTGTGTACATTTTTTGCACTTGTAAACTGTCTGTTTTTGACATAATACGTTTCCTGTCATGCTATGCTGTATGCTTAATTATATCACTAGAAACCAGTTTTTATTTAATGGATATATGATTTAAATGCAAGATATTAATCCTTTTTCATCATTTTGAAAAGCAATAACGTGTAAAAGAAATAACTTAAACAAACCACAGTGGATTACTATGAAATGGGAACTTGACCTTCGGAATGAACGAAATAAAATGCAATACCTCGTCATGAAGAGTAAATGGATCAGAATTAACAAGCATTAACAAGAATATACTATACACATCGTACGATAGCAGTCTTAACTAATTTTTTTCTTTCAGAATACGAGGCGATTGATGCAGACAGAACTACACATCTTAGTTTTAGTGACGAAATATGCTAGAAATAAGGAACTCTATACTATGAATAGTTGTATGAAGTAAATGGTAATATGAATGCGAATAATGAAGTGTCTTTTTTGCAGATGATAATGAATGATGATGAATAGTTATATGAAGAATATGCTAATATGAATAATGAGGTTTTTCTTTGCAGCTGATGATAGTGATGAAGTTATGGTAATATGAATAATGAAGTTTTTCTTTGCAGATGAGAATAATGATGAAGTTTATATATTTACTGTTAGTTAAGAAATGCTATGTAGTTATTTAAGTATTTGTTGCAGTTCGTTTTGACAGTATGTCTTATGTCGCATGGTATAAGACTGAATGTTTTGGAAAGGACAGCTAGAGTACATACATATTGAGTACACGTTTCATTACCTGTTAATTCGAAGTTCACTACTTTTCAGCATAATATGCGTTTCTTCTTTCAGCTGAATAATCCATTTTGTATTTTTCCAGGAGAAGCTATTCATGAAATTAATGTGCTATAAGCAGTTAGTTATTAAACCTGTTCTAGTACTTTCATTTTTTACCCATTTGTGTGTGTCATTCATGAATGTGATCACATATACTCTACTTGTTTCATAACCTTGCTACAGCTACTCATGATGAATGATGTTACTAATCCTTATTTGCAGCAATAAGTCAAAAGGAAATATTTTCATGCCCCAGCAATTAATTATTGATCCCAATGCAATGAATTGCATTGCTGGCACAAAAAAATGTATTACCAGTCCCAAATAATGCTACTAGTTTAACAGATATTTATAGTACTAAATATTATGCAGATTTGTCAGATGTATTGAATCCATTATATCTATGTATTATTGGAACACATATCTTGAGTAATAGTTATAGTGTGTTACATTTTAAATATGTCCTATGTCACTTGAATGATGAGTTCTGAATAATACTGAATAATGTTTTATAAAACTATATGAATACTTTGTAACTGGCCAATGAATGCCACTGTTTCTTATATTTTAAATTTGTCTTATGTCACTTACATGCTATTATATATGAATTCCAGTAGCTTGATGCTACACTCATTAACTCTTGTTTCGAATGATGACTTCTGAACAATGCATAAATATGGTTTGTAACTGGCCAATGAGTGCCAATATTTAGTGTAATCAGGTGACTTATGAATAATGTTCTGTAATACTCCATACATAGTACAGAAATATTTAGTAACTAGGCAATGAGTGCCAACAATTACTCAAATCGGTTGATGGACTAATATAATTCTCAATGATGACTAGCATAAGGCTTAATGTCCTTCAACTTCTGACCTAATTACCAGAAATTACTGCAACATCCGTTTGTCCTGTACATCCTCATGATCATGGAGCACTATATTTGGGTTTTGCACTAATTCTACATTGGTGAAAAAGTAACAATTCCGCAGGAGTGTGGTGTTGACACATCATGCTGTCCACCACCTTGAACGATGGAGATGTTATTATGGTCCCACTGTTTGGTGTACCTAATGTACTACCAAAGTGATAACATTGAATATTAATACAACATTTCAGTGTCTTGGCTACACTGATTAATACTTCAGGGAAGAGAACTTCAGATTGTCTCACTTGGTGTTGTGCTACTGTAGAAAGATATGGACTTCAGTGCAGCTACGTCCAACCTACTGTGCTATAACCATGATGCATTCCTTCCTTTTCCTTCCCTAGTTCTTATAAAATGGTAAAAAAACAGTGCGTATGCACTTTATGTTATTTATTAATATGTTTTGTACTCATTGCGTATCCTAGTTCTTGTAAAATGGTAAAAAATATATACAGTGCGTGTGCACTTTATGTCATTTGTCAATGTGTTTTGTACTCATTGCGTATACATTTTGTCATTGCTTGATATGTTCTGTACTCAGTGCATGTGCACTATTTCATTTCATGTTCTGCACTTATATATATGTATGTATATACTCTGTGACTGTAAACTTAGTTAATTAAGTAGATTTTAGAAAAATTTGTTGCTCATGGCAAGTCCAATTGACTCACCATCGCTGCCAAATTTTTGCCCCCCCAGTGAAGGGTTATGTAACAGGTCCGAGCAGATGTAATTCTGATGTATTGCTCATGTGCTGCCTGCGATATGCAAGGTCTCTGACCAGAGAGTAGCGTTGACTGCAGTAGGAACTATGTAGCTGTAGCAGTAAGTTGTTGCTAGTTTGGAGTCTGCTCTGGTCTGGCCTGGTCTGGTATGGTGTATCGTGTTGGCTGGCCCGGTCGCGGTGCAGCGATGCTGGAGCCTGAGTATTATTGTATAAGGTAAAAAGCAGCCTCGCGCATATGTAGTAATGTTATCTCAAGTCGCATGTAAATGTTTTAAAACTGTCGTAATAATAATCTTCCTCATAAAAAGGACCTTTTAACAACTATTCATTTCAATTTAAAGAATTTACTAATTTCTCCCATCCATGATCATCCCGATTATTGCAACAGAAAAATCAGTTGCTTCCTTTCATAAATGAAAGATAGGTCGGCCAGCATTGCACAGAGCTGTGCCGGAAAAATTTATTGTAAGAGCAGATATATCCGGCGACTTCATTGAGGTAAGAATTTTTTTCGTTTTTTTTTTATTCAGAATGATCTTTCAGGGCCATGACACAGCACTGCTGTCGTCCAAAATTTACCAGGTTAAATTCACAGTGAATTATTGAAAATTCATAAGTGGGCGACAATTTAATTGAGAGGTTAGTTACATTGTTTTATTACCAGGTTACTGAATTTATTTTTTTATTGGGACGTTACACTGAATGAAAACGACATAATTATAATTTTTACTGTTGAGAGGTTTAGGAATTTTTCTGTTTTGAGGTTATGCTAAATGTGAATGAATTTAGAGCTTGGATTAAATCAGAAAGAATTTTGTGTGGAGGTTAATGTGAAAAGAATTTTATAGGGAGATTATAAATGTAAATGAATTTTGTGGGGAGGTTACACTGTGAAAGAACTTTGTTTTGAGGTTACACAAAATCAGAATCATTATTCATAATATTTATTTTATTTTTTGTGGGGAGGTTACACTCATTGTGCCTGACCTGGACGAGGAGCGTTTTCCACTGACGTCACACCAGTTGCGAACTTCCTACTCGATTTGTAGACTTGATGCTGGGACAAACATGCATCACCGTACTGAAACTTCATTCGTCGATGAGTTTCGATAGGTTTCACACCTTCACTACGCAAAAACCGAGTAACAGAACGCTGTTCTTCCCTGGTGCAAGTCACAAGTGGGGCGACCATCTTGATACTGATACTGCGACGGCATGTGTGCATCTGCCCTATGCTGCCACCTACAGGCCATTCTGCAAGCTGTTTGTAGCACGCTTACCAACTTACAGGATAAGTTATTTATTTGTTATTACAAATTTAAGGTTTTCATTTGATTCACCCTCGTAATTACAACTAGGCCAATTTAACAGTACAATTCGATACAGTAGAGATTATAGACCATTAGGGTGAGCGCCTCTCCGATGGCGGAATCGAACTGTGTAAACACCTCGCCTTCCTCTACGAAGGGAAAAAGCAAAGGAACGTAGGCACAGATCTACATTCTATACATCGTACCTTAATATTTTGTTAGAAACTTACACGACATAATTTCCATCCACGACGGAACACGGAAAACTTACGAGATGTTACAGTAGGCAGTCTGTTTGGTAGGTATGTTGCAGCCTCCAAATCTTGTGGCAATGGTATGCCTTGACTACAATATTTTGTATAGGTGATTCTCATTAACCTCTGAAAACACCGGAAGCGACGTAGATCACACGGAGATAAGTAATTAACTATACGACGCATGGGATCGCAAATTTCTGGAAATACTCGTACCTCAAAAATAGATGAGAAATGTTAAACGGTTCAAATGGCTCTGAGCACTATGGGACTTAACATCTGTGGCTATCAGTCCCCTAGAACTTAGAACTACTTAAACCTAACTAACCTAAGGACATCACACACATCCATGCCCGAGGCAGGATTGGAACCTGCGACCGTAGCCGGCTAGAAATGTTAAACATGAGACATCACCAGACGACGTACCTTTCCGCACGCCCAGCGCTTGGTCTTGTGCATGAGGGGATGATAGAGCGAGCCAATGATTGCATCCGAGCAAACGACGCAAATTTCGAACACCTTTTGTAAACGTGATCTGTTGTAAACGGAGAAGTTACAAAATTATTTTCCTCGTTGTAATCAAATAAGAGCTGTTCTTATATTGTGTTTCTTTCCTTTTTTCACTTCTTTTTTGTTTACACCCGTTATTTGGCAAAGAAAACTCAGATTATTTACTATTGACGAAGCAATTCAGAAGCGTGTACTCATTTACCTGTGACGCAATTCGGTTTAATTTTGTCGTACTGTACTTCGCAATAAATCATCAGAGACCATGTGGTTTGTGAATAAAATAATAATTCTTACCTCAATGTAAACATATAGTCGTGTCAAGGAATTATAAAAATACTGTCTGCTAGACGCAAGACTCGAACCCTGACCTCCACGCGCTAGAGTCATGGACGTAGACCCGCAGCCACACGGACATGTATATTGCGACCCTATGTGTCCTATATTAAATTACATGTCTCAGCGTCATCTACGTTGCCCCGGGGGTTTTTGAACATTAATGAGAATCACCCTGTATCTGAAAGTTTTAATTTATGTTGGTCTTCGTTGTAACAATGGAAAATTGTACTGAAATGCAGGTGGATCTGCAGCGAATTGACGCATGGTGCGGGGAATGGCAATTGAATCTCAATGTAGACACGTGTAATGTGCTGCGAATACATAGAAAGAAAGATCCCTTATTTAGCTACAACGCAGCAGGTCAGCAACTGGAAGCAGTTAATTCCATAAATTATCTGGGAGCAAGCATTAGGAGTGATTTAAAATGGAATGATCATATAAAGTTGATCGTCGGTAAAGCAGATTCCAGACAGATTCATTGGAAGAATCCTAAGGAAATGCAATCCGAAAACAAAGGAAGTAGGTTACAGTACACTTGTTCGCCCACTGCTTGAATACTGCTCAGCAGTGTGGGATCCGTACCAGATAGGGTTGACAGAAGAGATAGAGAAGATCCAACGGAGAGCAGCGTGCTTCGTTACAGGATCATTTAGTAATCGCGAAAGCGTTACTGAGATGATAGATAAACTCCAGTAGAAGACTCTGCAGGAGAGACGCTCAGTAGGGGCTTTTGTTGAAGTTTCGAGAACATAGCTTACCGAGGAGTCAAACAGTATATTGCTCCCTCCTACGTATAACTCGCGAAGAGACCATGAGGATAAAATCAGAGAGATTAGAGCCCACACAGAGGCATTCCGACAATCCTCCTTTCCACGAACAATAGGAGACTGGAATAGAAGAGAGAACCGATAGAGGTACTCAAGGTACCCTCCGCCACACACTGTCAGGTGGCTTGCGGAGTATGGATGTAGATGTAGAAACCCTAGATATTTAACTGCATCTGACAACCGTTAAATTTAACTTTTTATTATGTAACCGAAACTTAACAGAATTTTTTAGCACTCATAGGGAGTACCACACATTTCAGATTGTTTAGTGTCAATAGCCAGTCTGTACTATGCAAATATCTTGTTTAAATAAATAACTTGTCTAAATAATTTTGCAATTATTTTGATTTTCTGATACTTTACTGGTCGTTACAGGATGGCATAATCTGCAAACAAACTGAGAGGGCTGCTCATTTGTCTCCTAAATCGTTATATAGAGCAGCAGAGGGCCTACAACAGTCATGGGACTTTAGATATCACTTTGGTTGCACTGTATAACTACCAACCAGTCACAGTGAATTGTGAGCTGTGAGCTTTCAGACACGAAATCACCATTCCAATTGCACTCAGAGAGTACAAACCTTAAATAAAAATATTTCGCCAGCTCGAATTTTTTGTGATCTCTCAAAGGCCTTTGATTGTGTAGATCATGGTAGTGTCTTAGAAAAACTCAAGTTTTATGGAACTGGTAGTTTTACTCATAGATGGCTTGAATAATACCTGACAAACAGAATGCAAAAGGTTAGGCTGAATAATTCCGACAATGTCGGAAAGGTAGAAAATTTTAACACAAAGGGAGTCCCATAGGATTCAATTTTGGGTCCACTCCTATTCTTTATACATGTGAATGACCTTCCACTTGAGATTCAACACGCAAAATTGGTATTTCTGCATATGATACTAGTGTTATAATAAATCCAATTAGAGAGGCAACAATGGTAAAGTTAGTAAATGAGATTTTCCAAAGAATTATTAAGTGGTTCTCTGAAAATGGACTTTTCCTAAACTCTGCGAAAAAAAAACAAGTTGCATTCAGTTCTGTGCAACAAATAGTCATATCAATTGATGTAGCATATGAGCAGGAGTCAGTAAGTAGGGCTGAATGATCGAAATTTTTGGGGTGTACATATTGATGAAAACTTGATCTAGAAGAAGCGATTACAGAGCTCCTCAGACAATTAAGTTCAGCTACTTTTGGTCTTAGTATAATAGCTAACCTTGGAAACAAACATATCCACCTCCTGGCATATTTCCACTCAATAATGTAGTACAGAATAATTTTGTGGGGTAACTCATCACTTAGAAAGAAAGTATTGATTGCACAAAAGCGATCAGGCAGCTGTGGCCGAGCGGTTCTAGGCGCTTCAGTCCGGAACCGCGCGACCGCTACGGTCGCAGGTTCGAACTCTGCCTCAGGCATGGATGTGTGAGATGTCCTTAGGTTAGTTAGGTTTAAGTAGTTCTAAGTTCTAGGGGACTGATGACCTCAGTAGTTAAATCCCATAGTTCTCAGAGCCATTTGAACCATTTTGAACAAAAGCGAGCAGTAAGAACAATATGTGGTGTTCACTCACGGACGTCATGAAGATACTCCTTCAAGGAGCTAGGCGTTTTACCTGTGCCGTCATGATACATATTTTCGCTAATGAAATTTGTTATAAATAATCCATCACAATTTGTGAACTGTGATAAAGATCACTTGATAATTAAATCAAATTACTGCAAAAATAACATTTAGTTTAACAAAACTTACATATATTACTACATACCTATAACACTAGAGAGAAAAATGGCCTTTATTACCCATTGTTAAAGCTGTCAGTGGTTCAGAGGGGAGTACAATATGCAGCAATAAAAGTTATCATTTGCCCAATAACATATAATGTCTGACAGGTAGCGAAGCAAGTTTTAAATCTAATTTAAAATCATTTCTCCTGGACAACTCCTAATTCACTGACGAATTTCTACTTAAAAACTAATAACCAGTAAAAAATAATAAGTAAAAAACGAAAACGACTGGTTTTTATGTGTATCTGCACGAGTAGGAATAAAATGATGATTAATTCAGTAATGTTAACAGGAATAATGTATACATATCCCGCCCTAAGCTGACTTGTTCCACATCATTTCGCTAAAAGAATCGTTCTAATGATTTATGGGACATACAACTAAGTAATTAATTTTGTGACTTTCATAGACACAAAGATAGTTACGAGATAAGTACGAAATTAGGTGGATATACACAGCTGCACCTGTTGCGTCTACCAGCTTTAAATTGGGATGCACTGGTGCCGTTTCAGAAAATCCCAACATCACTGTACACTTGACGCATATAGAAGTGTCCACGACTGGTTTCATAAGGACGAGTGTGCAGCAGCCCATCTTGCACGGACACGTGTGGTGCCAGGGTGTGCCTGGCACTGTGGTGGCCGGTTCACGGCCGCAGCGCGCTTGTCCACTGCTGCCACCCACGCCCAGGGACATCCGCCTTGGTCCTCTGGACTCCTGTGGCGTCAAGAATGCAGTAGCTTAGCCGAGCGAGCGCGCGCTGTTGCTGTCATCTGTAGCTGTCGCTCACCGACAGCTGTCGCCTGATTCCACCGTCTTTCTCACTTCTACAACTGCATCCGCACCGTACGGTGTATGGCGGAGGGTACATTGTGTGCCAGTAGTGTTGTAACGCATATTGGGAAGCCAATGGTTAAACAATCGTATTATCGCATCCTGTTTTCAAGATTGTAAACATCCTCATTCCTTTCTCAGAGTTCTCCTATCTTAAAATATTCATACAGCACACACACTATAGTAAGAGATCCTCATTTATACTGACAGATATAGAATAGTAATAGATAGATAGTAGCACTGAAAGCAGAAAATCGGAAACAAAGCTACTAACAGCTGGGTACCTGGGTTTGCCAGACCCATAATACCCACAGATCGGATATTCCCCTGAGTTTTGCATTAATTCAACACAGATCTTGCTTCTCTCAGGAGCGACTCTTTTCAAGTTACAAAAAAAAAAAAAAAAAAAACAAACAGCATTTCACTCGTTCACAAAGAAACCTTTTATCTTCACATTTGAACCAACCTAAATCCTAATTGCACAAGGAAAGAAAAAAAATTAAAAACATAATTTCAATCAATCACATAGAAACATCTTTATCATTATTTTTACCAACATATTATTCAAAATGCATTTATCACAAATGTAAACTAATCAATTGTTTCTCTTCACCGTCCTCTGTACTCCTCACTGTCCTTTCTACTCATTTGCCATGTCGCTCATTTGCCATGTCGCTCATTTGCCATGTCGCTCATTTGTTCCGATTGGGCGCCTTCTGGGCTGATCATTTGTCATTGCCGGTTTCGTTCATTTACATTTGCTGGATTATGTCTAGGGTTGGCCGGCCGAATTTCAACATCATGTGGTGCTCCGCCTACAATCCTATTTCCACCGTGTTCATCATAGTATCGATTCTGGTTGCCGTACCTGTTGCGTTCACGATCTTGTCCCCATCCTCGATCATTTCTGTTGTTCCACCTGTGTTCACGACTGTTAACCCCAGTTTCTATACGGGCGGTCTCGATTATTGTTCCGTTCGCGTCGCTACGACCATTCACACTGTTGATTAGTACGACGGCCACGACTGCGATCGCGCTGCTGTGCCCCGTAATAACTTTGTGCCTGATTAGGCGGGCATTCTGCTGTATTATATTCCAACTCTTGGAGAAGTGTCTTAAACTTTTCCACGTCCTCTTTGCATCGTCCCGCAAGAATGACGTGGCGCAAGTGCATCGGTAATTTGGTTGCATACTGCCTACAGCATGTGGTCGAATAGGCGTGCAGGGCTGCCGAAACCAGACTGGTTCAAATTTGCCAGCATAATTATGCCATGTTTGACCCTATCTTGTGCCGCTTCCGACCAATAGGCGGACAGAAAGGCTTGTCGAAACTCCCGAGTGGAGTTGCAGTGACGCGCTGCCGACCTCATGCGAATCGCCGGTTCGCCTTCCAAATAGCCACACATATATTCTATCTTATGTGAACTTGCCCAGTCGGGGGGAAGACAAAACTCAAATTGCTCGAGCCATGCTCGTGGACGTATTCCTTTTTGCGAATTTCGGAATATCTCAAACTTTCTCACCGTAAGGAAATGTTTGAAATCAAATCCCCGCATTTCCTCCCGGCGAGGCCCTTGAATGTTCCTATTTTTCTCATGTCTGCACCTCAAAATACATTCTTCCCTGTCGTCAAAATCTCCCTCGTGGCCGGAGTCCCTCTCTGCACTGTCTGCATGGCTATTTTTTGTGCTATTGGCGAGTTCGGAATCACACGCCATGCGGTTTTCCAGATGCGCCACACGTTCTTGTAATTCGCCTGTTACAGCTTTGTGCCGCCTGTTCACTTCGAACTGTCCCTTCTGAAATCTAAGAAGCGAACGCACTTCTTCGGTTTCTGCGACCGCTACCGGTGTAGTATTGTTCTCGCTTTCCGTCACCTTCATCGTGCCTACGATGTCCGCTAATGCCGCAATCTTATCATGTATTTGTCTGTTGTCCTCCGCCCCAGTCTGCTTCAATTGTTCTACTTGCTGTTCGAGAGCGTGAATCGCTTGACTGTTGTCCGCTACTGTGTTGCTAATGGACGCTGGACAATGCGTTTCCGCCTCCTGGACCCTCGAGAGTACCTGCTGGTGTTCTCTTTGGCATTCTTCTCTTAGCGCTTGGAAATTCCTAAGTAGCTGTTCTTCACTCTCTTTCGATTCCGCATCGCGACTCCACTTGCCCTGTTCTAAGGCTTGCAGACGATCATCGATTTTTCAAATGTACGGCCTAATTCTTTCATAATATCACTTTTTATTTCACTTGCCAGATTGTTTATTCTTTGTGAGATATCATCGGACACTTTCTGCATCGATTTGTCGACTTTATTTGTCTGCTGGATTAGTTTTTCGTCTATTTGTTCGCCTAGCTCGCGGATCGATTTTTCAGATGATTCTTTTTGTTCTCGGAACGATTTTTCTCATTTCTGCTTCATTTGATCGCCTAGCTCTCGGATCGATTTTTCAGATTTCTGCGTCATTTGTTCCCCTAGCTCGCGGATCGATTTTTCAGATTTCACTGCGTTTTCTTTATTTTGTTGCAATAAGGCTTTCATGAGTTCTGCCAAATCTATTTGATTAGTTGGAGGCAAATTAATTTCTGGCTCTGCTGTGAGCCCGTTCGTCCTGTTTTGCATTTCGTCTGAAGTATTCCACATTGCATTTCGGAACCGCCCGACGCGTTAATATTGGAAATCAAATTATCCCCTTGGTCCATGTTGCTTACGTTGTTGGACCGCCTACTTTTAGCTTGGTTACGTGTCTGCATTAGTTCAGTTTATACCCGGTACGATACACACTAATCACAATAAATGTATCCCCCAAAAATCTCGACAGTTACACGAAAGGTATCCAACCTATACGCACTTTTTCACACGCAAAACAAATTTTTATCTTTGATCGAAACAGTGCAATTTACAAGCGAGGAAAAAAAACACAACCACATACATAAAACACACAAATATAGAAAACAAAACAACAAGACAAACAACACAATGCCACTCAACAATGCAGTGAATCTTTTGAAAGTCCCTCAGAAACAACGCAGAAGTTGTTTGAGCGCTGCAGGGAAAAAAAATTAAGATTATATAACACTCGCAATCTTACGTTTCAGAGATTCCAGAGTCTAGCGGAATCACAGAACAGGGTCACCATGTGTAATATTGTTACTTTAATTTGCTATGAAATCGGAGGTGATAGACAATAAAAGCGGGTTAAAAGCTGTGAGCTGTCTGGGGAAGTTAATCTTGCATTACTGAGCAACTGTTTCACCAGGTATCCAGTTTAGCTTACCAAATTCCCAACCAGACTAACATGAATTATAATCTTTTAATAGCCATACGATAACTGGTGATATATATATATATGAGAATTTAAATAAAAAGAAATAAATCAGTTTATATTTGGAAATTTATTTTAACATTGATCATTGAAATTTCAGCCTATTAAATCTGATTCATAAATAAACTGGTGCCTTATTTAGGATTGTGAAAATGTGAGATTGTAATCTTACGGAACGCATCAAATATGGAGCCAAGATTGGGAGACTGCATGCAACACTGCATTCATAAAACAACACACAAAGAACGTTGAAACATATGCAAGAGAAAATTAACCACTACCAACCGATTCAATTTTCACCCAAAGAAGTTACGTTCGTAGCACAATCCTGTCCGTCGTGTAATTACCACAGACTAGTATACTAAATTCATATTAGCTCTTTGTGAAATCTTCCCGAAAAGAATAGCTGAGGGCTATTTTGATGATTACACCACATGCTTCACGTGGTCAACTTGGTTTACACAAAGAGTGTAACTCCATAATAATTTTGATAATTAAAATAAATTAGATCGAAAAGCAATTTACAAAAGAAAAACCTGGAACTGGTTACTATCGTTACTATTAACCTGATGGGTCAAACAATTGTATAAGCACGTGGTACTGGTTTCACAAAGTACACCCCACGTGGGTTGAACATAAAGAAAAGTTGCTATATTGAAAAATATTGTCAAGACGAGACGTATTAATCTCACGCACATTCGCATTTAAGATTGATGAACTTAGAATTACTGATCAACACGTGGTTCCACTTTACTCACAAAGTAGTGACAAAGCAACTACCGGAATATATTCTGAACTTCACTCGAATCACACCGCGTTGCAATTTAAGATAACATTAGATATTTTAGAGCTAAACCTGAAATAAAGGTGATTAAATTTTCAGTTAGGCTGAACTTAAGAAATCCATTGTCCTACGGACTTAGCAGACACGCGCTTAGCCGGAGATCTTACCACTTCAGACGCTCGCCACGGACAGACTGCTGTGGTCCCTTCCTGAGGGGTGCCTCACAAATACAAACGGAAGTGACCAGAGAGGCAGTTTCCTATACCAACATGACAAGGGACGGGCAGGACCATACTAAGGATAGAAACCTCTTTGCTTTTAGAAAGCGTAGCTACCTGTTCCGACGTTGGTCCTACTGTTCTCTAGCAGACAGGCTTGTCTGCTACCCTCAAGCATGCAACTAGAAATACATTTGCTCATTCATCCTCTCACACAGAAGGGAAGGGGGATGACAGTATCTTATCATATACAGTATACAAAAGAAAGCGGATGTAGGTTCCGTATGAGACTGTGTGACATGAATTACATATAAACTGTGTTTTAAAGTGTAGTAGTGTGACAGATCGTTCTTGTTTATGTGTAAAAGTAACACGTTCCACTACTCAGTCTCCTCCCAGATAGTCAGAAACGCCACAGTAAATTTAGAAGAGGAATTTATGCCGTAAATGACAACAGATTTAAGAAATTAAACATGAAAGGAATCCAACAGAGACCTTTCAGTGTTCCCCCTTCTTCTGCCCCCTCCACTCAGTCAAGCCCCTCTCTTTTCCTATTCCATTCAAAGATGATAAGCGTGAAGAAAGAGGGGTCGATACCCATCTGTATGAGAATGAATCTATTTAATTTTAGAGTCGTGGTCTAGGGGCGCCGGCACGGTAACTCAGCGTGTTCGGTCAGAGGGTTAGCTGCCCTTTGTAATAAAAAAAACTGAGTTAATGGATCAACGACGAAATGAAACGGGTGTCTTGCGACGTCCGCCACGAGCAGATGTAGCGAACGAAAACGAACAAAATGAGATTAAAAAAAAAAGGGGTAGCATATTTGATTAGTAATCAAATTATCGTCGATTTCGGGTTCGAAACCCACCAGCGCTTAAATTTTGATTAATAATCATGACTGGCGACCGAAGACTTCCGGCATAAGAAGTCACCCTCATTCTGCCAATGGACATGTCAAAGAAGACGGAGGGCACTTGTCTGAGGTGGGAAACTGCCCCTAAAGGCGGAAGAATCAGCAATAACTAACGGCATGAGGATGCAGAAGGCAATGGATACCACTGCATTAAAGACACATAACGTGTATCCACATGATATCTGGTCTGTAAGTGAGAAAGTGTCATGATGATCTCTCCATTGACAAAAGATTCCCGAATAGTCCTCAATTCGGATCTACGGGACGGGACTGCCAAGGGGGAGGTGAGACGAGAAAAAGATTTAATAACCAACGAGTAGGGGCGTGCAATGTCAGAAGCTCTAATGTGGTAGGACAGCTAAAAATCTGAAACGGGAAATGCAAAGGCTCTATCTAGATATAGTATGGGTCAGTGAAGTGAAATGAAAAGAAGACAAATATATCTGGTCAGATGAATCTAGCAGAAGCAGAAAAAGGTATAACGGGAGTAGGATTCGTTATGAATAGGAAGGTAGGGCAGAGAATGTGTTACTGTGAACAGCTCAGTGACAGGGCAGTTCCTATCAGAATCGAAAGCAAACCAACACCGACAACGATAGTTCAGGTATACATGCCGACGTCGGGAGCTGAAGATTAAGAGGTAGAGAAAGTATATGAGGATACTGAAAGGGTAATACAGTACGTAAAGGGAGATGAAAATCTGATAGTCAGGGGGGACTGGAATGTAGTTGTAGGGGAAGGTTTAGGAGAAATGGTTACAGGACAGTATTGGCTTGGGGCAGGGAATCAGAAGAGAAAGACTAATTGAGTTCTGTACTAAATTTCAGCTAGTAATAGCGAAACCTCTGTTCAAGAATCACAAGAGGAGGAGATATACTTGGAAAAGTCCAGGTAATACGGAAAGATTTCAGATAGATTATACATCGTGCTCAGACAGAGATTCCGAAATCAGATACTGTATTGTAAGACGTACCCAGGAGCACATGTAGACTCAGTCACATACTAGTAGTGCTGAAGAGTAGGCTGAACTTTAAGAGATTAGTCAGGAAGAATCGAAATACAAAGAAGTGGGTTACGGAAGTACTATGGAATGTCGAGATACGCTTCAGGTTCTCCAAGGCTTTAAATACAGCAGTAAGGAATAGCTCAGCAAGGAGTACAGTTTAAGAGGAATGGACTCTCTGAAAGGGGCAGTCACAGAAGTTCAAAGAAAAACATAGGTACAAAGAAGGTAATTGCGAAGAAACCATGGGTAACGAAAGAAATACTTCAGTTGATTGATGATAGGAAGAAGTACAAAAATGTTCTGGAAAATTCAGGAATACAGAAATATAAGTAGCTGAGGAATGAAATGAATAGGGAGTGCAGGGAAGCTAAGACGAAAGGGCTGCATGAAAAATGTGAAGAAACCTAAAAAGAAATGGCTGTCGCAAGGACTGGCTCAGCCTATAGGAAAGGCAAAGGAACATTCTATGAAGTTTAATCAACTGTGGTAAGATTAAGAGTGCAAAGGAAATTCCCCTGTTAAATGCAGAGGAGAGAGAGGATAACTAGAAAGAGTACACTGAAGGTCTCTTTGAGAGAGAAGATTTGTCTGACGTGACAGAAGAGGAAACAGGAGTCGATTTTTATCAAAGATAGGGGATCCAGTATTAGAATTAGAATTTAAGAGAGCTTTGGAGGACTCCATCAGAATGTCTGAAATCACTGGGGAATGTGGCAGCAAAACGATTATTCACGTTGGTGTGTAGACTGTATGAATCTAGCGACAGTACCATCTGACTTTCAGAAAAATATCATCCACACACTTCAGAGTTGCAAAAACTGACAAGTGCGAGAATTATCGCACAATCGGCTTAACAGCTCATGCATTCAAGTTTCTGACAAGAAAAATATACTGAAGAATGGAAAAGAAAATTGACGATGTGTTAGATGACGATCATTTTGGCTTTAGGAAAGAAAGGCACCAGAAAGGCAATTCTGACTTTGTAATTGATAATGGACCTAATACTATGAAAAAGCAAGACACGGTCGTAGCATTTGTCGACCTGGAAAAAGCGTTCAGCAACGTAAAATGGTGCAAGATGTTCGAATTTCTGAAAAAAGTAGAGGTAAGCAATAGGGAGAGACGGGTCATATGCAATATGTTCACCAGCCAAGAAGGAATAATAAGAATGGACGACCAAGAACGAAGTGCTGAGATTAAAGAGTGTAAAACTGGGATGTAGTCTTTCGCCCCTACTGTTCAATCTCTACATCGAAGAAGCAGTGATGGAAATAAAAGAATGGTTCAGGAGTGGAACTGTAATTCAGTGTAAAATCATATCAGTGATACGATTCGCTGGTGACACTGCTACCCTGAATGAAAGTGAAGAAGAATCAAATGATCTGCGGTATATGGAATGAACAGTTAAATGAGTATAGAATATGGACTGAGAATGAATCGAAGAAAGACGAAAATAATGAAAAGTAGCAGAAACGAGAAGAGTGAAAAACTTAACATCGGGATTGATGGTCACGAAGTAGATGAAGTTAAGGAATTCTGCTACACAGACAGCAGAATAAGCAATGACGGACGGAGCAAAGAGGACAACAAAAGTAGACTAGCATTTGCAAAAAGGGCATTCCTGGCCAAGAGAAGTCTACTAGTATCAAACATAGGCCTTAATTTGTGGGAGAAATTTCTGAGAATGTACGTTTGGAGCACAGCATTGTATGGTAGTGAGACAAGGACTGTGGGACAACCAGAACAGAAGAGAATCGAAACATCTGAGATGTGGTGCTACAGACGAATGTCGAAAATTAGGTGGACTGATAAGGTGAGAAATGAGGAGATTCTGCGCAGATTCGGAGAGGAAAGGAATATGTGGAAAACACTGGCAAAGAGAAGGGACAGGATGATGGGACGTCTATCAAGACATCAGGGAATGGCCTTCATGGTACTAGAGGAGGATGTGGAGGGCACAAACTGTAGAGGAAGCCAGTGATTGGAATACATCCAGGAAATAATTGAGGATGTAATTGCAAGTGATGCTCTGAGATGAAGAGATTGGCGCAGGAGAGAAATGTATGGCAGGCCGCATCAAACCAGTCAGAAGACTGAAGGAGCGTGCTAGTGTGACAATGCACGAGAAAACAGGGCACATTCAATCTAGTTTTTCACATTATTATGACTGAGATGCGTCTAATAATGAAGATGAGGTGGATAAAAGTCTTACACCTAAGTCGAGAGGAAAGAAAAGGAAGAGAAACTCCGGTAATTGGTAGAGAAACGTTGCAAATCATGAACTAAGCCGAGGAAAAGGTTGCATTTCTCTCACGACCGGCATACCATATATTCGGTTTGACATACTATTTATTAAAGCCAGAACACAAATAATTGCAACAATTTTAGTATCGTACTTTTGTGTAGTTTTGTTTCAGATATTTTGAGGCTCTCGACAATGAGGAACAAAAAGACTGCTTTAATAGGCAGTTTCGACTCTCTGTACTGCAAATATCTGAAATGAGATTAACGACTGTACAACATTCTTTAAAAACGGTTAAATGCTTCCGAAAAGATAACATTACATATTATTATGAACATGGTTATGCCTACTGTTACGTGAGGAAAATTATTGTATTATTTTCATTACATTATTTTTTACAGGTGATGTTCTAGAGGAGCGAAGTGGAGCCAGTCGCCCAAATAAAATAACCGGAAAAGGATGGCAACTTGTGAAGAACACTGAACAGGTTTCTCATAAATAAGACCATTATAACAGAGCAAAGGTAGCCAGGAAATATTTTGAAAATCCTCAACTGAATGTTCTGAAGTTGTATAATACATTCAAGCTGTGTTTTTATAACACAACAGGTAAGCCATTGAAACTGGGTTTAATGTCTAACACTAATATTTCAGAGAAAATACTGAATACTCTTTTGGACAGCCAAGAACAGAATGCTAACCTTCCATTGCCTCGTCTAAATTTACCTGCCCAGTTTACAAACGACTGTTGTGGCTGTAAGCATTCAATGTGCTTTGTCACAATAATGGGAGTAATACTTTGTTGCTTCCTAGAATCGGAGTAAAAAAAAATCCTAATTCTGTATGTTCTTTTCTGTATGATTTTATTGTTCATAAGCTCCAATACTCAACAAGAAAAAGATAATATTGTTATCTGATTCATGCGATTGTCAGAACAAGAATAATGTCGTGACAATGTTTTGCACATGGCTGTCCAAAATCTTAAAAGCAGTTATTGAATTTTTTTTCCTGTAAGGGGATATTCTTTCAATCAATGTGACCGAAATTTTGGCAAACATGGCACGCTTCTGAACAGGTTGGAAACAAAAAAACTGCTGAGGAGTCATCAACATAATGAAAATAAGCAGAAAAAGTCCAAAGCCCTATGTTTCAGGAATGTCGGCCAGCTTAATAAAAGACTGGGCTTTTTCTCTCAAACCACTGCTTCTAAGTGAACCCACTGCAAAACCGTATAAATTCTCAGTTAAGAAATACGCGAGGCTTCGTTACAAAAATGGCATTCTATTCAGGTCTCAGACATACTTTCCACCTTTCAGCCATATGTATGTCTAAATAAAAAGGTTAACTTCTTGTCTTTCAATGACTTAAAATTAGGTAATGCAAAAAATCCAGGAGTGAAAGAGTGGCGGATACAGAAAAACCTCAAGGAGGGGGCTAAAGATATCTTGAGCTACTTTTACTTTTACCATAATAAAAAATAATCACGCCACATGTAAAGTTTAATTCTCGAATAAACACTTTATTCACACTGAAAAATGCAACACTAGTACAATTAGCACTAAAACACATACGATCACACTCCGCGTATTTCTAATATCACTAAGCACAAGAATGACTTATTCCGTGGTAATAGACAATAATCGCAATTCACTCTTTATCGCTTCCAAGATATCGCGACGATTGTAGCTTTCAAACTGACTACCTAGCACCGACTCTGCTTCCCTTATATATGTGGCTCGGTTGTTTCGAGAACATTCTCTGCCGGGATGTTCGCTTGCAGACATTTATGGAGTGTGAACAAATACCTACTGTGAAACTGACAAATCAATATGTTCCCTACGACGTATAATATAAGGGAGAGTTTCCAATGATGACGTCATCTGGCAATTTATGTGTGTGGGACTTTCATTGTCGATTCCGTTCCTTTCTAGTGCACCCCGTTCCTTTCTAGCGCACCCCTCATATGTAGCCGCCACTAAATGTGAAAGCACAAGAGAAGGCTGAAGTACTATCTTTAAAAAAAGTACTTAAAACTTGAAAATATAGAGTAGTATGAAGAGGTCTTGCGTGTGAGCTGTGGATCAGTAAGTTCAGAAAGTGATTCCGATTGTGACAATGCTGAGTGAAAAGAGTTCGACTCAATGGTAGCTCAGAAAGTGAACCTGATGTAACAATGCATGAATGAAATAAATAATTAAACTGAATGAAAAACATGTTAAGTAATTCAATGTATCATACAAACCTATTTTCCAATCATAGCTGATCTATATTTAGCCGATGTACGAGTAGTTACTCAGAACCTACAATTATATAGCTTTTGGGCGTTCTATGCAATAACAGCGTATTATAACAAACTTTAACTCATGTCATCCTTGTATCGATTGAAGACAGCTGTGTAAAAACTTTAGAATGATTGTTAAAAATTACGTTTTTGTACCACGTAAACTTATATTTGTACTTCTATTTTAAGTATTCAAATTTAAAACTTTGACTTGCTGTTTCTCAAAACAACTTAAATCTACTAACGCAGAATCAGATGAGTCGGTTCTTAACTGCAAAGACAGGCACACTTGATGTTTGCCGATTACATAGCCACCTACCACGAATCTAAAACAATGATCTGAGTAAACCGTACATATTATTTGGCGTAGGCTGCGAACATGCAGCAAGAATAGGGGGTTCCCATGTGAAAATACGAAGTCGACCCAATCCAAGCAGAAGGAGTAGTTAGGAGGTGGCCGTCGTACCACAGACAGATGCCTCTTTTAAAAAGTTCTCACCTAGGACTTTTTTTCGTACGATGTGTAGTTTTCGAGATATTTAGTTGTCTCAAGCGAAAACTAACACCCTGGGTATTAAATACATTCCGTAGTGAATTGACATAGAAGTGAGACATATGAGATGCACATATGTATTACCTTGCGTAACAAAATATAGGGCTGGTACTAGAACTTATCGCCTCCGTATGAATTTGTTTGTTCTTTGTCAATGTTAAGCCGATAATTGAAATCGCGTTTAAGCTTGATCAGTGTAGCTGCTTTGTTTGGGACGCAATATGTCCTCATCTCCTCCCGATTTGTGATCTGCTGCAACTAACCAGTTGTGGGGAAAATATAGTTCGGAAACTCAGCTTCGCATTTTTTCAGAGACATTGTCAAATCGGAAAATGACAACTGCAAGAAAAAAAAAAATGCAACGATGATAAAACATGAGAATCCCACTAAAGCAGCGACGAAATAGAAGTCTTCTTTTTCGGCACACCAGTCGCAAATGTAACGTGAAAGAGGCCAATATTACCGTCATACTACGTATCTTAGACCACGAAGTATACGATAACTTGAGGAATGCAATTGTACATGTAGTATATTCGTGAAAGAGCCGCCAGAATGACGCTGCCTCAACTAAGACAGAGAGAGGCGCAGAATACTTCCGGTAACATTATATCGCCGCGCGTGATCAGACAAAGTTTGTGTGCGACCTTGCGTGACCTGTCAGGACAGTGAACACAGACTGACTTGCAAAATGCTACAGTCGACAGGAGAGAAAGGAGTGCATTAGCCGACCGTCGTTTTAGTGTGTCCTAAAACGTGAAGGGGCTTATGTATTTTTATTTGTGCAAGCGATTACCCATCTGGTGAGTTAACAAATTGCGACTGTGAACACCGTTTGTGAAGTGCAAGGCGATAGTGAAGTGCAAGGCGATACGTACAGCTTTACAAATGGAAAACGTAGGACTCCAAGTTTCATTGTAGTCATGTTGCGGACTATGGCATTGTACTGGTCTGCTACAAAGTGACACGAGGCAGACCAAAATCAGCTTCTATGAGTAATGCCCCTGGTAGGTATTTGATCTTCGTTAATATATTCAAGATGTGATACCTTCTCCTTTTGTACATGAAGGAAGATGTTTGTAGACGCTTTGCAGGCGATGAGGACCTCTAGTACGCTGCCATCGACACCTGTTGTCTAAAGCTGTTTATGCGCTGCGATGACTACTCAAATTATTGTCGGGCTGCGATAAATGTACAATATTTAAGCGACTATGTGAAAATGTAGGTGGAAGTATGTAGCAGTCTAATTTTGTACTATTGTTCATAAATACATTAGTATCTCCAAATGTGCTTTCTTCTCAAATGCCCCAGTATTTCTGTTTTCATACACATTACAGGGTATGACCAAATAAATAGATTAGATGTATCCAAGATGTTTTATTTTTAATACTGTCTGTTGTGGGAAAGTGTCGGGGAATGTGGTGTCGGTGGCTAAACATGTTCTCCTGCAGATATATAGCTCCTATGACATTAGAAATCATTCCTTGCCTAGGTTTGCGCTGTTTTTGTTTTTAATTGATGTTTAGATCGGATCTGAGCGCATCAAGTTCTTTCACTTTCACAGTATGCTCGTGTTCCAGATTTTTGCCTAATAAATTGCATACCGAATTCATGTAGTACTGTTTTCATATTCGCAGTGTGGGAAACTTGCTAGTAATGTACCCAGCAAATGCCGTCAGCGAGCAAGAAAATACTTAGCAACTAAAAGTAACGGGACATGTTGCTCTCATTTGTTTCCTCCAACCAGTCATGAAAATCTCATTAGGTGATGCCACTTACAGTACTTTAGCAAGATACTTATAAATATAACATAAATATAACATACCTTTCCTGCAGCGGATAGAATGCCAATCCCAGAAACAAAGAAAAAACTATCAAAACATTAATATTAATCGCCGATTAATGACGCATCAAGGCAGATCGCAGTCTAACATGTAAACCCCGACACTGTCTGTTTTTTGTTACCCATTGCTATAGCAGCGCGCCACGTGATCAGCAAACGACACTTTGATTTGTAACATAGTTTATACAACAGAGAGATAGTGCAATAAAAATCGACAATAACCGATGCACCGAAAGACAGTGTAGCGTGACTAAAATTGACAGCACATTTGTCATTCCTTATTTTCCTGAGGTTTCCGGTCTTCTCGTAACGTGCAGATATTTACTAAAGAACATTGTTCTGCTGTAACAACAGAAGTTGTTAGTAAACACCAGGAGATCTGATCTTTTGCAGAAAGATGTTGTATATTTACTCGACAATGCCAAGCTTTGTTCGCAACAATTTCATCCTAATAAGTGAATATGAAACGTAGAAAACCTATAAGGAATGTAATACGTACATTATTTAACGTACAAAATAAGCCACCACATCTTTAGCTGAAGGGAAAGTCACACAGAGGCGATAATGAACACGGCAAAAAAAAAACTGTTTCCCACCTCAGAGCAAAACAGTTCCATAACAATTGCTATATCTGCACCACAAACGGCAAAATTTTAAATATATTCGCTTTTAAAGCAAAAGTAATTATATCTACAAAAGTATCCATGCTTTAGAAAGTCGAGTGAAGTGTAAGAATGAGCGAGTCATTAGACTCCATAGCAAAAGTTTTTGTGTCGAGGGTTTTCTGTTAGCAAAAGAGCCAACACAGTGTTACGAGTGGAGGCCGAAATGCACGCGTTTTAGGTCACGCAGGCTGGCGTGAAGAGGGAAGAACTATACTGACGTGAGGTCTGGAACATGACAAGGAATGAGAATTCAGAAAGTGGACGTAATTAGTTTGATACTGAACTTTAATCCATTAATGATGAACGGCGCTCTTGACGGTACATGATTCACAATATTATCTGTTCAGAATACATTCTTGAAGATAGTAATTATAGTAACTGAATATGGCGCCTTGCTAGGTCGTAGCAAACGGCGTAGCTGAAGGCTATGCTAAACCGTCGGCAAATTAGGGCGTATGCAGACAGTGAACCATCGCTAGCAAATTCGGCTGTACAACTGGGGCGAGTGCTAGGGAGTCTCTAGACTAGACCTGCCGTGTGGCGGCGCTCGGTCTGCAATCACTGATAGTGGCGAGACGCGGGTCCGACGTATACTAACGGACCGCGGCCGATTTAAAGGCTACCACCTAACAAGTGTGGTGTCTGGCGGTGACACCACAGAGGGAATTCCCTATCATAATAAGAACAGACAAAAACAGCAATATTAGCATCTTAAGCATGAAATATGTATTTATATTCTCTTGCTTCCACTGGAGTAAGCTGGAATTAGATATTCTGAAGTATTTCTTCATGACTGAGTTGTAGTTTATGTCGTCGAGTAAGTGGAATTTGGCTGTTTATACATTTCTTTCACTATAATTTATGTCTACTGGTAATTTTCTAATGCATGGAATGCAAAACAAAAGCTAATACGTTAATTAAGTAAAAAATAATGAAAAACAAACATCCTTTCGACGCATGTAACTGTCTGCTTTCTCGCCACTTGGAGCGCTAGTGTCGCTCTGGCTGTCAAATGGTAACAGCTTTCGCGCCACACAGTGTCGCGGCCATGGCGTAATAGAGATATACAGAGATTCTATACTGAAGGTTCAGTCACTCTGTTGACTCTTAGCTGTAAGCGGCAGAAAGTGTGTAAGTTGGTAGGGCACACTTAGGCTGAATGAACTGAGCCTGCGGGAGGCCCATACGAGCTATACTCTGCAGAAGGCACGCTCACAAACGTTTGACATTTGGATATAAGCGGCATTTCAACGTGCGGCCATAAGACTAGACCTTTCTGCAAAACGTCCCTCGATATCAACAGTTCCGAAAACGTTGACTTAAAACTGTGTAGGGAATATTCGAAATGTGTCCTGACAATTTAAATTCAATAATTTGTGACTGAAAAATATACACTGACGGAAAAAACCGCAACACCAAAAAATAGTTAATGTAGAGTGATTAAGTTTCGGGAATACGTTTGTCTGGGTAACATACTTCAGCAATTAACATTGGAAGACCATAGGTTAGTGTAACGGCGAGATAAGTCTTTGCAAATGTCAGATGCTGGTACATTAACAACCGGTGTAACGGCCACAATGTGGAATGCAAGGATGCGAACTTGCATCTATTGTGTTGTACAGGTGCCAGATGTCAGTTTGTGGAATGGAGTCCCACGCCTGTTGCACTTGGGTGCCCAATACAGGGCAGTTAATGTTTTCTGTGGATGATGCTGGAGTTGTCGTCAACTGATGTCCCATATGTGATCGATTAGAGACAGATCTGCTGATCGAGCACGCCAAGGCAACAGCGTTATGTGGGCGAGCGTTATCCTAATGGAAAACACATCCTGGACTGCTGATCATGAATGGCAGCCCAACAGGTCGAATCATCATATTGACGAACAAATTTAAAGTCAGGGAGTTTGGAATAACCAGGAGGATGTTCCTGCTGCCATACGAAATCGTACCCAGCCATAACTCCAGGTGTTGGTCCAGTACGTCTAGCATACAGACAGGTTGGTTGCAGACCCTCAACTGATCTCTTCCAACTACCACACAGGTGTCACTGGCACCCAGGCAGGACCAGATTTCGTCAGAAAACACAACAGACCTCCACCCTGCCCTCCAATGAGCTCTCGGTTGACACCAATGAAGAGGCAAATAGCGATGGCTTGGGATCCGTGGAAGACACACAACAAGAGCTGTCTTTGAAGAATCGTTTTGTAACAGTTTGTTGTGTCACTGTGGTGCCAGCTGCTGCTCAAATTGCTACTGCAGGAACAGTTACGTCGCAATATCGAATTCCTTAACGATTTCCGAAGTGGAATGTCCCATGCATGTAGTTCCAACTACCATTCCGAGTTCAAAGCCTGTTAATTTCCATCGCGCGGCCATAATCACGCCGGAGAACTTTTCACTGTGAATCACCAGAGTACAAATGACAGCCCAGTCAAAGCAGTGCCCTTTGATATCTTGCTTACGCGATACTACCGCCATCTGTTTGTGCGCATATTACTATCCAATGACTTATCACCTCAGTCTATTTGTCAATAAACAACGCAAAGCGATAATCTGAGCTAACATTTTTCTCTTTACGGAATATGTTTTGCGTAGAGAGTTTCGTTGAGATGAATTTTCGCATATTAGCTGAAAAAAGTACTTGTAGTATATGTTAGAGCGTATTTGTGGAGCCGCCGGTAGAATGGAGTGGTCTTTTGGGATTAAGGGGACAGTCTTCCTGCATCTCAGTGACACCGCTGGCGACCGAACAGGAAACGAGATAATGTTTGCTGCCGGGCGTCACGATTCGGTGGCACACTCGTCTTCCACGTCGCTCCTGTGGCAGCAATTGCCACAGCTGACAATGCTTCACTCGCGCACTCGTGGGGAACCAGACGTCCCGCTTAAGGCTATCCGGATGTACACAGCCACCTGTATTACAAAACGCTTTAGCAATTGCCTCTCATTTTCTGCAACCTTCGCATACGAGAACTTCTTTCATGCACGTGTGCTCCGTGTGCGAAGTTAAAAAGGTGAAAGGTCATTTGATCGTCCCTCAACGTTGGCAGGCCTTCCCGTCCATAGGAGTTGATATACCACCAGCGCGAATAGCACCTATAGCAAAGTCCGAAATAACATGCAGGGATTAATCAGTTTCATGTGAGTGTCGAGACTGGATGTGATGATCCTTTCCTTCTTCAAGGCGATTCGTATTATTCGAGCACAGTATATGTTCCAAAATCCTACTGAAATCCACGTTGTGTTATGGATCTGTAATTCAGGGAATTATTCTTATTTCCTTCCTTGATTAGCCGGCCGCGGTGGTCTAGTGGTTCTAGGCGCGCAGTCCGGAACCGCGGGACTGCTACGGTCGCAGGTTCGAATCCTGCCTCGGGCATGGATGTGTGTGATGTCCTTAGGTTAGTTAGGTTTAAGTAGTTCTAAGTTCTAGGGGACTGATGACCACAGAAGTTAAGTCCCATAGTGCTCAGAACCAACCTTCCTTGATTACTGGTGCGACATGTGCAACTTTCCAGTCTCTGGGTACGGATCTTTCTTTGAGCGAGCGGTTGCATATAATTGCTAAGTATGGAGCTATTGTATCAGCGTATTCCGAAAGGAACCTGACTTGCATACAATCTGGAGCGGGAGCCTTGCCTTTCTTAAGTGTTTCAAATTGCTTCGTTACACCGAGAATATCTACTTCTAAGATACTCGCGTTGGCAGTTTTTCTGGATTCGAAATCTGGAATGTTTACTTTGTGTTCTTTTGTGAATGAATTTCGGAAAACGATGTTTAGTAACACTATTCCAGCTGCACTGTCATCAATAACATCAACAGTGTTATTGTGCAGTGAAGGTGTTGATTGCGTCTTGCCACTGGTCTACTTTATATACGAGCAGAATCTCTTTAGGTTTTCTGCTAGATAGAGTTTCGTTGTGGAAGCTATTAAAAGGAGCTCGCTTTGAAGCTCGCCCTTACTTCCAAGCTACTGTAAAGCCTCGCCAATCTTGGGGATTTTGCGTTCTTTTAAATATGCCTTCTTTTTTCATAGCTTCAGCAACAGTGTCCTGACCTCTTTTGTGTGTTGGGGGTGACCAATACCATCTCTCATTAATTTATTTAGTATAGATTGGGAGGAGTGGAGCTGTCTCTTAGGAAGATGTCAAGCGAATTTTTATCTGCTTTTGTAAACAGATGTATTTTGCGTTTATTTTTGTTAGGTTTGGACGTTACGGTATTAAGTCAAGCTGCAACAACCTTGTGGTCACTAATGCCTGTATCTGTCATGATGCTCCTTATTTAGTCAGGATTATTTGTCACAGAAAGTTTTTTCAAGAACAAACGAAATAGTTTGACAGTTATGGTAGCAACTGAGTGGTCAGTCTGCTTGATTGTTGTCTTCTTCGTAAGAACATCTTATATCAAAATAAACCAACAGTTCATAAGTAATCAAAAAAACATATTTAGTAGCTTCTATTTCAGTCAGACTTATAAACAAATAACAGTAGCATATAGTTAAGCACTGATGTTTCTCATTTGAACCCACTTTATCAAGAACATTATTTTTCCTCGGAAATCATTTCGTGGTACTCTTTGAAGAATAATTTTAAACTACGCAGCAACAATACCTTTGCGACTGTGTAGGCTTGCAATTTTCCTTTGTCCATTGGGCGTTTACGAAACAGAACATCCACTCGACGTTGGCACTGTGGTCTCAAACTGCGATGTAATACTCCGCCAATTTCAATAATTTCGAATAAAACTTGCGTGCCTCAGCACGGATAAGAGTGAGGCGCGGGCGTGCCTGGGAGGGGCGTGTGGACGTCAGTGGATCGGCACATGCTGCTTCTCCTCGCTCGCTTTGCGCGTAGCGTTGTTGGGCCATTGAGTGTTAGGCTCGTTCGGTCAAAAAAAACCCCATAGGGCGCGATCATAAGAATAGCACTGCTTGGTATATCTATATACCTTTATGATGTATCTCCCTATTCTTCTCACTCTTATTACTTGTGCCTACGACATTTGCTTGGAGCGGGCTTTAGTTGTGCGTTCTCTACTTCATCGCTCAAAAGCCCCACAAACTTGCATATTTCTAGCTGGACACTACAATAATAAGCCGCACATGTCCGGCTAAAGCCAGACTCCTAACAAACCTAAGGTGTGGCCTATTAGACGGTACGAGGGTACGTGCAACGTGCAAGACTTGGTCCCATCTGGTCTATACGCTTGTTTCGCGCTTTCGCCTTCGGACATCAGTTGTATTGCAGAATGGTACCACCTCGAGTTAGTGGAAGTATTTTACGAAGTGCGGTAACAATAAAGTAAAAGGCTCCACTCGGTTTAAAAGATCAGAAACGGGATGAGGCACAACAAACTTGCGACACCATATAATGAGAAATCAATCACAACGTTCCTTGGAGATGAACGTAAATTTGATAGCTGTATCTATAATTTTACCGACGTGCTATAAACTTGGATAGTGTGGTTCAAATGGCTCTGAGCACTATGAGACTTAACATCTGAGGTCATCAGTCCCCTAGAACTTAAACCTAACTACCTAAAGACATCACACACATCCGTGCCCGAGGCAGGATTCGAACCTGCGACCGTAGCGGTCGCGCGGTTCCAGACTGAAGCGCCTAGAACCACTCGCCCAAAGCGGCCGGCAAACTTGGACAGTAACTGAACCCTCAATTCTGTGGTTGCTTCAGGGTGAAAAGTCTATACTATTCGAAAGTGATAATGCAGGAAAGTCACCTTTCGCTCTCGCTGTCGCCGCTTCTATCTCCTTCACCTTCCCAATCTTTGCTGGAGACAGTGAGACCGATTTCTGTCGCAGCGTCAACCCCATGTCTATAGTCATCTTCTTCTGCTTCATCTTCATTAGAATTTTTCAGTCGATGATGGAAGTCTCCGTTTGTTACATTGTAACAGTAAGAAACCGAAAGTAGGTTATTTCGTCAACCAGTTATTTTAAGCGGTTTTAACATTAAGGTTAAAATTGAGAGGAAAAGAACCGTTGAAACCGAAAACCGGTTGTTTCACCGATAACCGCCATCCCTACTATAAGCAAACGTCTACATCCTTTACCAATTCTTCACGATGTGAGCAAACTTGGGACGCTATGTAGGTTCTCTTGTTCTTGTATGAAGTAAAGTTGTTCTGGCCAACACCTTGTAATAACGGACGTTGATTCGCATGGTTTCCACGCTTTTAGATCGAACAAAGCAGGGCTACGGTCCTGTTATGCTGTTACCTTTGTCTCGCCTGTGCATGGAGAGGGGTCTTGCTTTGTTCATCAAAACTGGTAAGAACCTGAAATTAATAAATAAATGATCTGGACATTCGTAGACCTCATGCCTCGTAGGAGCCGACTCATCATCGCCACACTAACTGGTCGTCTACTCCTTCCACACTTTAATTGCGCCATTTAATTGACCTAATAAGAATTGTCAATCAACGGGTCATAGCTGATTCGTAGTTGACGCCATATCTTCGGAACCGTTACCTTTTGGTATACACGCATAAAAAAAAGTTTTGCGTCACCTTGGTTCCAAGAGTTCCGGAACATGCAGAGAAAATTGGAATAGAGATTAACATAAACATCATTTCCGCCATTTTTATTGATTATGAAAACCACACATTGCACGTTGTATCACCATACAGCGAGACCTTCAGAGATGGTGTTCCAGATTGCTGTACACAGCTGTACCTCTAATACCCAGTAGCACGTCCTCTTGCATTGATGCGTGCCTGTATTCATCGTGGCATACTACCCACAACTTCAAGGCACTGTTGGTCCAGATTGTCCCACTCCTCAACGGCGATTCGGCGTAGATCCCTTAGAGTGGTTGGTGGGTCACGTCGTCCATAAACAGCCTTTTTCAATCTATCCCAGGCATGTTCAATAGGGTGCTGACCACTTTACTCGAGCTATGTCGTTATCCTTATCATTCACAAGATGTGCGCGATGGGGGCGCGAATTGTCGTCCATGAAGACGAATGCCTCGCCAGTATACTACCGATATGGTTGCACTATCGCTCGGAGGATGGAAATCACGCATCATACAGCCATTACGGCGCCTTCCGTGACCATCAGTGGCGTACGTCGGCCCCCACATAATGCCACCGCTAAACAGCAGGGAACCTCCATCTGGGTGCACTCGCTGGACAGTGTGTCCAAGGCGCTCAGCCTGACCGGGTTGCCTCCAAACACGTCTCCGACGATTGTCTGGTTGAAGACACATTCGGCACTTATCGGTGAAGAGAACGTGATGCTAATCCTGAGCAGTCCATTCGGCATGTTGTTGGGCCCATCTGTAACGCGCTGCATGGTGTCGTGGTTGCAAAGATGGAGCTCGCCATGGACGTTGTAACTGAAGTTGCGCAACATGCAGCCTATTGGGCACAGTTTGAGTCGTAACACGACGTCCTGTGGCGGCACGAAAAGAATTATCCAACATGGTGGCGTTGCTGTCAGGGTTCCTCCGACCCCTAATCCGTAGGTAGCGGTAATCCATTGCAGTAGCAGCCCTTCGGCGGCCTGAGCGAGACATGTCATTGACAGTTCCTGTCTCTTTGTATCTCCTCCATGTCCGAACAACATCGCTTTGGTTCACTCCGAGACGCCTGGACACTTCCCTTGTTGAGAGCCCTTCCTGGCACAAACTAACAATGCGGACGCTTTCGAACCGCGGTATTGACCGTCTAGGCATGGTTGAACTACAGACATAACGAGCCGTGTAACTCCTTTCTGGTGGAATGACTGGAACTGATCGGCTGTCGGATCCCTTTGTGTCTAATAGGCGCTTGCCGTGCATGGTTGTTTACATCTTTGGGTGGGTTTGGTGACATCTTTGAACAGTCAAAGGGACTGTGTCTGTGAAACAATATCCACAGTCAACGTCTAGCTTCAGGAGTTCTGGGAACTGGAGTACGCAAAACTTTTTTTGATGTGTGTAATAAATAAACTAACTCGGTGTCTGGATCAGAACTTTTTTGTTTACCGATTACCGGTTTCACTGTTCGTTGCACTTTCAGGTCTGGATTGTGTAACGGGACATCCTCCTCTAGCATTACTTTTCCTCAATAGTAGTTGTCGATACCAGTATTATTTTTCGGGTTTTGGACAGATCAATACCATCTCAACTGGTTTTCCAAAAAACCGTCATATCATTTTATACACAGCATGTTATATTTTAAGCTAAATTTTATAAAAAGGAATTACTTTATTTTGGATGTTATAATCGATGAGTACTAGTTCTGAATGTACAATTTTTTTAGAAACATTCGAAATTACGAATTATTTGGCACACTTAAAATTTCTATTATTAATTACGCAATCTAGTATTGTTTGCTATGTTTATTTCTGGATTCGTTTATCAACTAATAATCGAAACTAAAGAAATCGATTTACCAAGAAAAATTGAATACTGTTACTTCCGCTGAATGAGACAGTAGTAATCATGCTTCTGACGTGATCGAAAGTATTTTTGTATTTTGCGAGAACAATGTAATTTCGGCTTTGTTAACGTAAAAAATCAAAAGACTGTATGATATAGTAAAATGTGACAAAATATATAAACGTGACAAAAAATTCTGCAACAGCAATCTAAAAATTTATTTAGACCAGTTCAGCCATGAGGACCTAAAATGTGAGCATTTCAGCTTCAAGAATCAAACCCCTAGCCAAGAAGAACTTCTATGTGAAGAGATACGTAAACTAGAAAGTTTATTGTAATCTTCGCTCTTCTCAAATCTTCATAAAAGACTAATGTGGACAATAGCTGCATGTAGGAAGGAGGGGCTAGATTACAATTGGAACCAAAAAGGCACCAACAGGAATTTTCTTTTTACATATTGTTATATTACAAACACTTGTCTCACGGGCTGCAGAAATAACAACAAAATATTATGAACCCACCCATATCTGGTGTCGCAAATGCAGTTTGTCAACAGTTTTGTAAAACCAACGTAAAAAACAAGGATTAGGGGCGGGAGAAATATTATGTAGTCACGTAACACGTAAGCTACAATGAGAGCGTGATGTAAAGTAATGCCTCCGAATTCCCTGTACGAAAACTTTTAAAGCTTTTAAATAAAAAGAAATTTACTAACATTCTACATCTTTATTCTTCACGTCTACTTATTTATTTCTCATCGTAGTTACCCTGGCGGCGAACAGATTTCTCTCAATGAGAGTCACTTTATGAAAGGCAAAACGCCTCAGGAGACTAAAGAGAAGCTTGATAAACATTACGGTGACTCTGCACCTTCGATTAGAACAGTTTATAAGTGAATTCTTGTTATAAGGCCACAACCTCACCTCTGCTTGCACCGCTTCGTCACTATTAAAGTGAAGTCCTCGAAGGTATTCATGATGTTCTCGAAAGAGGTGTAAATCGGATGGTGCCAGGTCGGAAGTGCAGACAACAGTGAACCGAAGGCGTCGGACTGTCGCAGAAATCGCAGCGCTCGTGTGTGGCTTAGATTGTCGTGCTGAAGGAGAAGATGCTCCATGTGAGGACGAACTCCTCGAATTCGTGGTTTCAGTTTTCTGAGGATCTCGCAGTACCTTTCAGAGTTTATGGTAGTGTCTTTAGGCAGGAATTCCTGATGCACTACACCCTGAACATCCCAGAACACTGAACATAACTTTGCATGCCGATAGCTTACACTTTTTTGGCATCGGTGATCCTTTGTGGTGGAACTCCACTGATGCTCTCTTGTTTTGGGGGTCAAACTGGTGAACCCATCTTTGATCACCCGCCACAACGTTGTTAAGGAACCAATCATTGCAGCAGTCTGCTTTTTGCGCACCGACATACAGTAGTTAGGTTACACACTACACGCTACAATTCGAAGCCCTCAGCGGCTGAGGGTTGCTATTTGCATCAGCGAAACGGAAAGTCGACCGAGTAACATGCACAACATGTACCTTAGTCGATATTGAGAACAAAGTAAAGAAAATTTGGAGGCATTACTTTTCAGTAAATCCTCGTAAATAAATAATACATACTCATGAATATTTCAGCATGAACGATGCGGTACACAATAAAAGATCAAACAGAAATGTTGCAAGCAAACTGACAGCACGTTATACATCTTACATTTTCGTTCTTTTGTATTTAAAGACAGTGCGAAATTACCAAACATATCTACAATTTTAAGAATTTAGCTTCATTTTAGTAAATGGAATTAGAAATACAGTAAGGACCTTATGTCGACAAAATGAAAATAAGAAAAATGAGTCTAGTTACAAAAATAAATCAGATTCTAGCAAACAATTAATAATATCTGAAACTTTAAGAGCTTAGCTTCATTTTAGTAAATAAAATTAGCAATACACTAAGGACCTTATATCGTTATTTTTGTATGTTCCTTTTTCTTCTCTCTTTTTAACTTTCGGTAGTCCGCAGTCTCTTCATATTTTCATTTACTAACACAAAGGCAAACTTTTAAAAATTTGCACTCTCTTTTAAAATGTACAAACAAGAACGAAAATATACGATGTATGGTGAGCTATCAGTTTGAATGTAACATTTGTTTTTTATCTTTTATTGCGTAATGCATCATTCATGCTAATACGTACTACATTAACGTTTCCTTTAGGTCTTAATTTTCCTTTTAATTACATATGGAAAAATATTTTTACAATGTTTTAGATACCGTATTCATCAATGACTTACGCACGTGTCACATGACTACACGAAACTCTTTCCCGTTCCAAATCCTTGTTTTTACATCAGTTTCATATATCTCTTGACAAACTACACTTTGGGGCGTCAGGTATGTGAGGGTTCATAATACTTTGTTGTTATTTCTACAGCCCATGAGACAAGCGTTCTTTACGGTGTTTGTTGTTTGTTATAATTGATTTAAATCTATGAATGGACTCCTGTTGAGGGTAAGCCGTCCGTATGACAAGTTGTGCAACAGCTAATAACGACTTACAACAACTAAAATGATGACCATCAATGATTAAAACAGTGGCGGAGCGTGCTACAAGAATCTGTGAATCATAGTACTTGGAGGAAGAGCTCGATTACTTAAAATCTACTTTCAGAAGAAATAGCTGCTCTGTCAAAGAGACAAATACGATACAACATCCTAAAACATTTGGAGCTTCAAGTGAAAATGACCAACTAAAGCGAAAATTTTCCTCCCATTCGGAAAAACAGCCAATGATCGCATCAGCAGTCTACTAAGAAGACACGGTATTGATACAGTGTGTAAAACAACTTGAAAAGTGCGTGAATATTTGAACACTGCGAAGGAGCTACGTCCAACGCTTGCCACAGTAGGAGCGTACAAAACCCCTGTACATGCAGTCAAGAACACACAGCAAGTACAAAATCGAAGCCAAGACCTGCGTTACGGAACAGAAGAGCAACTGTCATCTGAGAATCGCTGATAAATCACCTGGGACCAGGAAACCCCTAAATTTGTTTCTCCGATATTATGATTTTTTTCAAGATCCAGTCATTACTATGGTAAGGTGTACGGAGAGGTCACAGAAATTCAAACATATACAAACAGCTTTGACAGAAAAGCAGAAGGACTGAAAATAGACACGTTGCGTGCCTTAGTGCTACACAAAGCAAACAGCACCAACTCATCCCCGCTACAAGCTCCATAATACATGGCGTGAATCCGCGATCTCATGCAGCGGTCTGATGACGTCAGAACCCGACCGTTGGGATGGTACGTACAAACAGTTGCGCCTGCCGAGCTTTTTTATGTTTTAAACTTCTATCTGGGTCATTATAGCCTCTGATAGTGTCTCCAGCATTAGGAGAACAAACATTAGGCACAGAAATTTGGTTTGAATCGTGCTTTAATGCCCATGAAACAAAATTCACCAAGGACGTAAACTAATAACATCCTTAAATCATTTTATTGTTACTTGCCATTCCTGTCATCAAACATAGCGTTTATTATCGGAGGGCTATAATATATTAATGAGACGAATTATGGTTGCGTTTTACGTGTTGATGAGTAACATGGGGCATAGAAACACACTAAGACAAAAAAAAAAAGACGCACCACTAATCAATTATCCGAATGGCACGGAAATCGGTAGAAGCGATGTAAAGACAAACCGTTGCGCGGATGACAATCCGAAGGGTCCTACTGTGAAATGAAATGGCACCTTAGACCATCACTCTTGGTTGTTGAGCCATTTCGCCAGCGACAGTCAAAAAATGGCTCAACTGGCTCTAAGCACTATGGGACTTAACATCTGAGGTCATCAGTCTCCTAGACTAAGAACTACTTAAACCTAACTAACCTAAATACTCGTACATCACACACATCCATGCTCGAGGCAGGATTCGAACCTGCGACAGTAGCAGCAGCACGGTTCCGTACTGAAGCGCCTAGAACTGCTCGGCCACAGCGGCCGGCAGGCGACAATCAGGTTGTTATCCCACAGCTGCCTGGGTCATCTCCAGACACTTCATTGCTGGTTATCGGGCCTCTGTTCGAATCCTGACTCATCACTGAAGATAATTATACCCCAGTCAATGAGATTCCAGGCAGAATGTGCTCGACACCAGTGCAGACGGGCTTGTTGGTGTACAGAGTCGATGGTATGGGCCCTAGCGGCGACATCAGCTCAGCCGCCTCGTAATGGTTCTTCTGGCCACTGAAGCACCAACTGCACGTTGGTTTGATGATAATTGTGAATCCGGTCCTCAAGTTCTGTCATCCTGTAACCATACCACAACTATTGTAATTTGGTATGCTTTTACCTAAATAACAGAAAACCCTGTCTACGTTGCTACGTATAACCCTCTTACTAAAATTTAATTTAGTTTCCAAATAATGTACACTATGGGAGGATAGTCTTGTTAATAGGAAAACTAATCAATAGAGTTATCCTTTTTACAGGATTTGACCATGTGTTTTGTCTAATGGATAAGTAAATCACAGTATTCAATTCTTTTCCTAAGATCTTACCCAGTGGTTAGAAAGATACGCAGTATAAATAGTATTATATTGAAACTAGGCCAATACAAAATGGTTCAAATGGCTCTGAGTACAATGGGACTTAACTTCTGAGGTCATCAGTCCCCTAGAACTTAGAACTACTTAAACCTAACTAACCTAACGACATCATACACATCCATGCCCGGGGTAGGACTCGAACCTGCAACCGTAGCGGTCCAGGTCAATACAGTTCCAAGTTCATTTAGTGGTTTGAAACATGTACTAACTGTCACCAGCTTATCCAGGCAATCAAACAGTGAAGTATTGGAAAAGCAGAAGTATGAATTTTGCCTACTTTCTTGCTACTGTTTAAGTTGCTTCTGCAAATAAATATTGCTCCACGTAAACAATGTTGGACTACACCCTTATACATTACGTTTTTAAAAGAGGAAAATCCCAGTAGATAACTATTATTATATATAAACTTTTGAGTTGCTCTTTGTGAACTTGAACCAACGCTCTACGAAGCTTTCAGTTGCTACCATAAAAATTTATAACTGTGACATTCTTTTATGGACACTCTGTACTACGCCCTCTGAGTCTTGAAGTAATTATAATCTGACTTTTAAACCTCGGACGTGCATCTATGTTCACTACACTTTTGGTCACTCATTTTATTTAATATTCTTCTTCTATTTTACCAAACTCAGTTTCAAGAACATGAAGAGTTTCTTCCAGTTAACGCCGTCATATGCCTTTTCGAAACCAATGAAGTGTATTTAAATACCCCACTGAACAGGTGAGGGCTCTGACAAGCACCTTGCAGTAACTGACACCACTTACAGAGAACGAAGGTTAACGGCGTTGAACTGGTATTCCGCGTGCATGAGAGTAGATACGTACTGCTATTGCTTCCGCTATCGTATGTCTGCTTCTCTCTCTGTCGATGTCTCTCTGTATTCGTGGGCCTATGTGAAAGGAGTAGACAAGGATAAGGAAAAAAAGGCACTTTTCCTATGAAGGAACCATCTTGCACGTGAATCAAATGATTGAAGGTAAACCGCAGAAAACATTCAAATGGTTCAAATGGCTCTGAGCACTATGCGACTTAACTTCTGAGGTTATCAGTCGCCTAGAACTTAGAACTAATTAAACCTAACTAACCTAAGGACATCACACACATCCATGCCCGAGGCAGGATTCGAACCCGCGACCGTAGCGGTCGCTCGGCTCCAGACCGTAGCGCCTAGAACCGCACGGCCACTCTGGTCGGCGCAGAAAACGTTGAACCAGGACTAGGTTCATAGCTGCGACTTCAGAATGCGATTACAACGTCTTAATCGCTGTAGCGGTTGGTGTGACTGGTCACTCTGTGTGATGGCTCCCCTGAATACGTTCCCAAATCCCGTTCTCACATACAATGACTGGCGAGATTCTGCCTTGACTTGCTGACCTCTCGCCTGACAAATGAACTACGGTTCTTCTGTCAGAGATATATAAATCCTCCTCTGATGCACAACAGGCTTTTATTTCGTAACTTTCAATGACCTTAACATTTACAATTGAGAGACACATTTATACTGCGATTACGCTGACATAGCTATAGCTGTGTCTGATTTCTCCAGCCAAATGCAGAGATCGTTATTCCGTTCTGTTGGCTACAGCAGGGAGCACTCAGGCTGATAAACAACTCAATTATTGACAGCAACTTGGTTGAAGCTACTGCTCTCCAGTAAACCCAGCGTATAAAATACAGGGTGTCCCTAACGTACGTAGTGGTTTCAAAGCTACCTAATAATTGCTTATATCGGATGAGGTTGATAAATGTTACATGAAATGAAAAATCGTGTTAAGCAGGTTATACAACCATTCAATGCGAGCAGTGTTTGTCGCTTGGCACAACTCCTGCCGATGAATGACATCTTGCAATATAACGATTATTCTGTCTGCAGTGACGCATCGGCTGATCCGATCCTGTTTCTTCCGCCAGTGGAAGCCAGATGGTAGAGGAGGCACGTACACAAGGTATTTTACAACGCTCAAGAGAAAGAAATCACGTGACCTCGGCATCGGGGAACGTGGAGGCTATTTCACTGGCTCAAGACAACTTTATCTAATTAGTCAAGCACCCCCTTATTGCGAAATAAACTCCTCTCGTTAATCTAGAGATAGAATGAGCCGTAGTTTCAACTTTTTAAGTTAACTGTAGATGGAATATTATTTGGATTATATACTTAATAGGGATGGAACACTGGAAGCGAAAGATTATCTACAACTTGTACTGTATAAAACTCTCTTACAAATATAATAAAAACGACTTTAAAAATGCTTGTTGGTTCCTGAAGAAATCTCGTAGCTGTTTATCGCGATTTTTATTTACACATTCACAACTTGTTTCGGCCCTGCCCATCGTCGGGGGACCTGTCAGTAATTCAAATTTGGGGTTACAAACTCTTCCAATAATACAAATCCAAGTATACACGACTGTAAGTTTCAAAAACGTGCAAAAATAGACAGTCGGAGATGTCAAAACAGGCAAAAAAGTACACACCATATGCAATTACATAAGCTCAAGAGGAAGTTGTATGGTTCAAATGGCTCTGAGCACTATGGGACTTAACATCTATGGTCATCAGCCCCCTAGAACTTAGAACTACTTAAACCTAACTAACCTAAGGACAGCACACAACACCCAGCCATCACGAGGAGGAAGTTGTAAATGCCATATATCAAGAGATGCGTGTGATATATCAGGTGCAATAGCCTTTCACTCGCACAGACAGAAACCGAATGTACCAGCGCCAGAGCGGCAGGTTACGCGCGCCGTGGCAGATAGACGGCACCCTGGCCCAGCACAATGCAAATACTTTTGACCTGTGTTTGCAATTGACCAGGAGGCCACCATTAGGGAAACAGCCACCACTGTACAGATAGGGATTGAAAATGGATTCAGAGAAAGTGATATTAGAAAAATGGGTGAAAAAATTGTCACAGACTCACGAAAGGACTAGAGTAAAGAACGAAGAAGTTAGATATGCTACTATGACGTGTGTTGGCCGACCGTCTCTGATGATTAGTAGTGGATTTAAAAACTGTAATGTGTTGGTAAGTTTTAATGCTATTACGAAATTGGGGAAGCTCCTCCGACATAGTATAGAGCAGCCTGTTAATAAATTTTGCAAAGGGAGGGTCTATAAAATTAAGTGTGGAGCTAGTGATTGGTTTTACATGGGACAGACTGGGAGGGTGTTCAGAACGCATATCGGGAATACGGATATCCTAGCTATGGTAGTGCACTATGAACTCATTTAAGTCATTGCAGTCATCACCTATGTGACATCGAAAACAGTTTACAAAAATTCATTACGAAAATAAAAGTGTTTATTTGGATATTTTGGAAGACCTAAAAATTGGTATATATAGCTGGCGCTTCCGTAACCGATTACTTAATGAGCGGATCAGCGGAACAAGGGATTCGTTTTTTCATATTTTTGATAGTTTCTTCAGCTGTCATTGGAAGTAAAAATCTTGCGCTTTTTGCGGCCACTGTTTATAACACGAAATAGTTTGTGAATAGCCGACCGCTGTAGCCGAGCGATTCTAAGCGCTTCAGTCTGGAAGCGCGCGACCGCTACGGTCGCAGGTTCGAATCCTCCCTCGGGCATGGATGAGTGTGATGTCCTTAGGTTAGTTAGGTTTAAGTAGTTCTAAGTTCTAGGGGCCTGATGACCTCAGATGTTAAGTCCCATAGTGCTCAGAGCCATTTGTACCATTTTTTGTGAAATTTGCTGCAATTTCGAGTTTATTTTTTATATGCTGTAATTTTCACATGTTTAATAGTTTCTGTCATATATTACACGAGTTCATGTCTTCGAGCTTTACTTTTGTCATTGTTAGTAATCTTGATATACAACTGTTATTCAGTTTCCTTATGATACTGGCGGTTCCGCCACATGGCATTATGCTGGCCCAAGGTGTCCTCTGTCGGCCACGGCGCGCGTTACCTGCCGCACTGGCACTGGTACATTTGGTTTGTCTGTGCGAATGAAAGGCTGTTGCACCTGATACACACGCGCATTTATTGATGTACGGCATTTAAAACTTCCTCTTGAGCTTATATAATTGCATATGGTGTGTACATGTTTTGCCTGTTTTGACACCTCCGACTGTCTTATTTTTGTCCACTTTTGACCCTTGCAATTGTTCCGCTGACCCGCTCATTAAGTAATCGGTTACGGAAGCGCCAACTATATATAAAAAATGTTAGGTCTTCCAAAATATCCAAATAAACACCTTTATTCTCGTAATGAAGAATTTTTGTAAACTGTTTTCGATGCCACGTAGGTGATGACTGCACTGACATAAATGAGTTCCTAGTGCACTACCGTAGCTAGGATAACCGTGTTCCCGATATGCGTTCTGAACACCCTCCCAGTCTGTCCCATGTAAAACCAATCACTAGATCCACACTTAATTTTATAGATCCTCCCTTTGCAAAATTTATTACCAGGCTGCTCTATACTTGAATTTATATTACGGAAAGAGTTTGTAATCCCAAATTTTAATTACTGATAGCTCACTAGGCGATCGGCAGGGTCCGAAACATGTTGTGAAAGTGGAAATAAAAAATCTCCAAAAACAGCTACGAGATTTTTTTCAGCAACCAACAAGCTTTTTTAGAGTAATTTTTATTATATTTGTCATGGTGACTGTACCTCTACCAGAGCTTTCAGTCTGAAATAAACTCCTTTACAAGATTTCTGATTCAAACATATAGATTACCTGCATCCATTTTTAGTGTTAAGAAATATGTTCTCTGCGTAAAATCAGATTTTCTTATTACGAGATTTATCACGTATATAGTACTTAACTTTATGTCTGGCTTCAGTGTCCGAGGTCTTGTTCCATTCAGCGTCTTGACCACTTGTAATTTAGTTCCGAATTTTCAGTATAAACTTATGAAGTACCCAAGTGTTTTTCTGCTTTCGGTTATTTATTAACTTTTCATCAAAGAGTACAAACATTTTAGTTCGCCAAAACTGTGTCCAAAGCACTTGAAAAAGACCAAAATGTAGTAAGAAACATTTGAAACACAAGCATCAAGCAGCCAATGAACACAGATGTTACACATTACACTGTTAAATACCAAATGAGATGCTTCTAACGTGCTGTCCGGTCTTCAATAATCTGGCTTTTGGCGCGCGAATTTTCTTGATGCCTCTAGTGTAATTACAGTCATTTTATCTATTTCCCATTTTCATGTAAGTATAAATTTAAGCAAAAATACATATTATCGTACGTGGAAAAGCCAAAGGAAAAAGATAGTGACAATAAGGTTTCTAAGTAATCAAGATTTAAAGATGGAAGATCCCAGAATGAGACGCCTATAAAACACTGTTTACATTTTCCTGAGAAGTGATTTTAGATTATATAACATGGTTTTTCATAAAACCAATTGCGATTTTCTTAATCAGAGGAAGTTATTTAGATACTCAACAATTAATTTTGGTCTGGAACGACTCAAATACAATTTCGTAATTTACGTGATATTTGCTGTGATTTGAACAAATTAATAGAAAGGTACAATGTTTTCAAGAAACATACGTCTTCAAAATGATGTTTCTGCTCATATTTCTGCGTTTCAAAATGAAATAAATAGGATGATAAGCCTTGAGAAGTATTATAATGACATTTTGTGGCTCCATTTCTTTATGTTTGTTTTACACAGATAAAGATATTGCCATGAGAGCTCAAATGAATCACATACCTCTTTCGAAAAATGTATCAAGTATTCAGAAGGTGAAACAGAATCAAAAACACTATCCAAACAGGCCTTGAAAGGCCCACAGGTACCAACTGGCCCCCGTGTCATCCTCAGCCGACGTGCGTCACCGGATGCGGACGTGGAGGAACATCCGCTCAGCTCACCGCTCTCCCACCTGTTTGTCAGTTTTCGTGACCGGAGCCGCTAGTTCTCAATCAAATAGCTCCTCAATTTGCCCCGCAAGGGCCGGATGCATCCCGCTTGTCAACAGAACTCGGCAGACCCAGATGGTGACGCATCCAAATGATAGCCTAGCCCAACAGCTCCAACTTCGAAGATCTGATGGGAACCGATGCTACCACTGTGGGAAGGGCGTTGGCGAAAGCAGTGTCGGAGGTATCTAAATTAATAGTGGTACCGCAAGATCGTATGTCAGATTTGGCCTACCTCTTGGTATGTTTCAACTTGTTCCAGACCAAGTATAAGCGTCGAAAAACATCTAATGAAGGCAATACAGAAGGAAGTGTAGAAATTTGGAAAGGGAATTTAAGTTATCCCTATACGCAATGTAAAATTAGGTATGGAATAGCGTTTTTTGCTAAAAGAGAAAAGTTGTACTCAATGTAAAATTCGGTGTGGAATAGCCCTTTTTTGATTATATGGGAAATGTTATCTGAAATCGCTACTTAAATAAATTGACGATAGGCCCAGATCAGTGTTACTGCTAAGCTACGAAGGTTGCCCACAAAGTAATGCACCGCATTTTTTTCTTAGCCGAAAACAATGCTACAAGAACTAAACGTTATGTATGTATTATCTGAAGTCTACTGAGTGAGAGCGCCAAGTTTCCGTCACTTCCGACAGATAGCGTAGCTGCAAGACAGTTTCAAAATGGCGTCTGTAAGTGGTGTACGTTACAAGCAATGTGCAGTTATTGAATTTTTCACTGTAGGGAAAGAAGCTGCGGGGAATATTCACAAAAGCTTCTGCAAAGTCTATGGAGCACCTGTTGTCGCTGGGCACGTAGGGTGAGGTCATGAGAAGGCGGTTCGGTGGAGCTCCACGATTTGCAGCGGCCGGGGAGACCATCCACGGCTGTCACACCTGCCTAGCCCCCTCAGACTTCCACTTGTCTGGGCCATTAAAGGACGCCATTCGTGGAACGCATTTTGAGGACAATGAGGAGGTGAAGCACTGACTCCACCACCAGGTCAAGGATTGGTACCGACAGGGCATACACGCCCTTGTTTCGCGCTGGAGGAAGGCCATACAACGTGATGGAGATTACGTGGAAAAATAGTGTGTGTGGATAAAACACTATTCTTTCGTGTGCATAATTCGCATTATGTTCAATAACGAATTGTTGAAGAAAAGATGCGGTGCATTACTTTCTGCGCAACTCTCGTATTTTGTATGTTAAGAGAAATATGTTGTAAAACGTGATAAACAGAAAATTCCTTGTTCACTGAAATAGCCAAATTACAACGTCAGTAAGGAATAAATATTACTTATTACCCACATATAGTAGGTTAGCCTGAAAACATTGTAAGAATTTAGTGTCGAGCAGATCTGGGCAAACAGTACCTGTCTATAAGGGAGAAAAGGAATTAGGATCTTTTACTGCAGACGTGACTACGTAAATTTAATGAAAATTGTAACGCCAAAGGAGATAAATCTGAAATTTAAATCAGAGATTAGCTCCTGATAACACGCCAATGATTACGGTTAGACAACTATGTGTGACACCTGTTTTCAGGAATGAGTGGAGTGTGAAGCCACCACGTGCTGCATGTAAATGCTGTGACGTGAAATCAAAAACGGCCTTTTGATACTGTGGAATGACTTTACACGCAATTCATTTGTGAGTCCGTGAAGTATCGACGGTGAATGCTGCTGGAACGTGACGCAAGACTCACCAACAAACTATTACGGGCGTGATCGGAGGTCGACGTCACGAACAACGTTAGCAGTTGTAACCAGCCTAAGCACTGTCCTGTTGAAATGCACTATGTGACCAAAATTATGCGGGGTGCATTTTGCTGCCACCTGCTGCCAGGCACTTCATACCAGCGAAGTCATTAGTCATTAGACATCGTGAGAGAGCAGAATTGGGCGCTCCGCGGAACTCACGGACTTCCAACGTGGTCAGGTGATTGGGTGTCACTTGTGTCATACGTCTATACGTGAGATTTCCGCACTCCTGAACATCCCTAGGACCACTGTTTCCAATATGCTAGTGAAGTGAATATGTGAAGGGACACATACAGCACAAAAGTGTACAGGCCGACTTCGTCTGTTGGCTGACAGAGATCGCCAACAGTTGAAGACGGTCGTAATGTATAAAAGGCAGACATCTATCCAGACCATCACACAGGAATTCCAAACTGCATCAGAATCCACTGCAAGTACTATGACAGTTAGGCGGGAGGTGAGAAAACGTGGATTTCATGGTCGAGCGGCTGCTCATAAACCACACATCACGCCGTCAAATACCAAACGACGTCTCGTTTGATGTAAGGAACGTAGATATTGGACAATTGAACGGTGGAAAACGTTTTGTGGAGTGACGAATCACGGTACACAATGTGGCGATCCGATGGCAGGGTATGGGTATGGCGAATGTCCGGTGAACATCATCTGCCAGCGTGTGTAGTGCCGACAGTAAAATTCGGAGGCGGTGGTGTTATAAGGTGGTCGTGTTTTTATGGAGGGGGCTTGCACCTCTGGTCGTTTTACGTGGCACTATGATAGCACAAGCTTACATCGATGTTTTAAGCATCTCCTTACTTCCAACTCAAGAGTGGAAAGTAAGAAGATACTTAAAACAATTCGAGGATGGCGATTGCATCTTTCAACACGATCGAGCACCTGTTCATAATGCACGGCCTATGGCGGAGTGGTTACACGACAACAACATCCCTGTAATGGACTGGCCTGCACAGAGTCCTGACCTGAATCCTACAGAACACCTTTGGGATGTTTTGGAACGCCGACTTCGTGCCAGAACTCACCGACCGACATTGACATCGACATTTCCCCTCACTGAAGCACTCCGCGAGGGATGGGCTGCCATTCTCCAGGACGTATTTGAACGTATGCCTGCGAGAGTGGAAGCTGTCATCAAGGCTAAGGGTGGGTCAACACCGTATTGAATTCCAGCATTACCGATGGAGAGCACCACGAACTTGTAAGTCATTTCAGCCAGGTGTTCGGAACGGCTTTACACACAATTCACTTGCGAGTCCGTGAGTTATCGCCGGTGACTGCTGCTGGAACATGACGAAAGGCTCACCAACAAACTATGCCAGGCATGATTGAGGGTCGACGTCAAATACGGAAGTGCAAACAACGTTAGCAGTTGTAGCCAGCCTAAGCATTGTCCTACTGAAATATACACTACTGGCCATTAAAATTGCTACACCACGAAGATGACGTGCTACAGACGCGAAATTTAACCAACAGGAAGAAGATGCTGTGAAATGTAAATGATTAGCTTTTCAGAGCATTCACACAAGGTTGGTGGCGGTGGCGACACCTAAAACGTGCTGACATGAGGAACGTTTCCAACCGATTTCTCACACACAAACAGCAGTTGACCGGCGTTGCCTTGTGAAACGTTGTTGTGATGCCTCGTGTAAGGAGGAGAAATGTGTACCATCACGTTTCCGACTTTGATAAAGGTCGGATTGTAGCCTATCGCGATTGCGGTTTATCGTATCGCGACATTGCTGCTCGCATTGGTCGACAATGACTGTTAGCAGAATATGGAGTCTGAAGAATACTCAGTATTGTAGAACATTTAATATAATGTCGCTTATTGAAACTGAACTACCTTCTCGAACAATTACTATATACACACAAAGAAAACAAATAACATGTAGACCACCATTCATCAAGAGCGTCAGTGAGGTTCGTCGGAGCTGGTCGGAGCTTGGCGAGGAACTGGCTGTACTGTTTTTTTTTTTTTTCATTTCAGTTATTGAATTTCAATTCCCCCCGAAGGGGGCGGGCTGGCAGCAGCTTAGTATGCCGCTCTTCAGCCGACAGATTTTGTGACAAAGAGCAAGAGAACAAATAATAAAAAACAGGCGATAAAAATCGGAGACTTAGAGAGTAACAAGGCGAAAAGAAATCGTGGAACTTAAAACAACAACACAGGGATGATGACGCTAATAAAAATACATACGAAGCAGACAGGGAAAACAATAGACAATTAAAAAAACACGGCGACAGTCTGGATTCTGTTCGCAAAGGACATAAAATTCACACCGAGCGACAGCATGGTTTCTGTTCGCAACACGAGAAAGACAAACAACACTGAATAGTCACTGGAACACTGCACTAAAAAGTTGGCAAATGTGACACCACAGTCGAGAGCAGGTGGGGGGAAACTGGACAGAAGATGGGAAAACAAAAAAGGGGGGAAAGGAGAGTAAAAGCGAAGGGGGGAGCCGGGAAGGGAGCTGAAGGAGGATGAGGACCCATAAGAGGGGTGGGGGGCAGACGCGACAGGGAGTGGGGTAGGCAGAGGAGGGGAATACAAAAGGACTGGGGGGGAGAAGGGAGGTAGGGAGAGGTTTAGTGGGGAGAAAAACAGGACGGAAGGGGGGGGGAAGAGGGAGCCCAGGGAAAGGACAGAGGAAAGGAGGGGGATTGAGGATCAGAGTTGATAGGAAGGATAAATGGAGGGAGAGAGGGCATCATCCGGGAGGGGGAGTTGACGGAAGCCACCTCGGGAAAGGAGATGGAGGGTGTAGAGATGGAGGGTAGGGGGGACACAACGGTGAAGACGTGGCAGGGGGCGGGGATGGGAGAGGAGAGGAGCAACCAGGGGGTGAGGGGGTTCAAGACGGCGGGAGGTGTAGAGGATGCGGATATGTTCGAGGAATAGGAGCAATGGGGGAAAGGAATGAGATCATAGAGGATCCGCGTGGGGGATGGGAGGCGGATACGGAAGGCGAGGCGGAGTGCATGATGCTCAAGGATCTGGAGGGACTGATAGAATTTGGGGGGGCAGATATCCAGGCAGGACTGGCATAACAGAGGATGGGACAGATTAAGGATTTTGTAGGTGTGGAGGATGGTAGAGGGGTGCAACCCCCATGTCCGGCCAGAGAGGAGTTTGAGGAGTCGGAGGCGGTTGTGGGCTTTGGATTGGACGGAGCGGAGATGAGGTATCCAGGTGAGGTGACGGTCAATGGTGAGGCCAAGGTAGGTGAGGGTGGGGGTGAGGCGGACAGGATGTGCGCAGACAGTAAGGGAGAAATCCAGGAGCTGGAAGGAGCGAGTGGTACGACCTACGATGATTGCCTGGGTCTTGGAAGGATTGAGTTTCAGGAGCCATTGGTTACACCATGCAGCAAAAAGGTCAAGGTGATTCTGGAGAAGGCGTTGGGACCGTTGGAGGGTAGGAGCGAGGGCGAGGAATGCGGTGTCATCGGCATATTGCAAGAGGTGTACTGGAGGGGGGGGGGGGGGGGTTGGGGCATATCTGCCGTGTACAGGAGGTAGAGGAGAGGGGAGAGGACAGAGCCCTGGGGCACACCTGCAGAGGGGTAGAAGGTGTGGGAATTGGCATTATGGATGGTAACATAGGAGGGGCAGTGGGAGAGGAAGGAGGCCACCAGACGGATGTAGTTGATAGGAAGGGCGTAGGTTTGGAGTTTAAACAGGAGACCGGGATGCCAGACACGGTCGTAGGCCTTTTCGAGGTCAAGTGAGACAAAAATGGCGGAGCGACGGGAGTTAAGCTGGAGGGAGAGGAGTGAGGCGGAGGAGTTGGTCACCAGCAGAGAAGGAAGGTCGAAAGCCACATTGGGTGTTCGGGAGGAGGTGGTTTTGGTGGAGGTGGAGATGGATGCGCCGGGAAAGGATGGATTCCAAGAGCTTGCTGAACACCGATGTGAGACAGATAGGACGATAGGAAGAGGCATCAGATGGAGGCTTATTGGGTTTGGAGAACATCAGGATACGGGAGGTTTTCCACAGGTCGGGATAGAAGCCAGTGGCAAGGATGACATTGTAGAGGGTGGCAAGGAGGGAAAGGAAGGAGGGAGGGCAGTGTTTGAGGTGGCGGTAGGTAACGCAGTCGTGGCCGGGAGCAGTGTTGCGTTTAGTGCGGAGTGTGAGGCTGATGTCCTGTGTAGTGATGGGAGTGTTAAGTGCAGAAGGTGGGGTGTGGCCCAAGTACTGGAAGCTAGGAGCAAGGGGAGGAACAGAGGTATTCGTACAGTCCATGACATCAGGGAAGAGGGAATAATCAAAGTGGGGATCATCTGGGATGGAAAAAACATCAGAGAGGTGGGAGGCAAAGTGGTTGGCCTTACTGAGGTTGTCAGGAAAGGGACGGTCATTAAGGAGGAGAGGGTACTGGGGGGTGGGGCGGTTCCCAGTAAGGCGGTGGAAAGCAGACCAATACTTGGAAGAGTTGATGGGGAGCATGGTGTTGAGTTGTGTACATGTCTGGCGCCAGGCTCGGCGTTTCTTCGCAACAAGCAGGTTGCGGATGTGTCGCTGTAATTGCCGGTGGCGGGTAAGTGTATCCCGGTCACGAGTGTGGAGAAAAGAGTGGTAGAGGCGGCGGGACTCTCGAAGGAGAAGGACGGCCTGTGGAGGCAGGGCGGGGCGGTGAGGGTGGATGGCTTTGGTGGGGATATGGGCTGGCTGTACTGCTGCTGCGCTGGCCTTATAAAGCCGGAGGAGGTCGGCGGAGTACTCCAACTTTCCCTGTGTCTGTGAGGCGACCTCTGCAGAAAAAGGTTCGCATTAGTCTCTAGCAAGTTCTGTTTATTTTGAAGAATTGTTTTCCTCTTGGTTGCGCCTGCAAGTCCTTGTGTATGTTATATGGTACACAGGGCTGTCTTGAGTGTAGTCTGCATGGCAGGGGCCGTCTGTGGCAGACGCAACAGAATCGGTGGGTTCAGAAGGGTAATACGGAACACCGTGCTGGATCCCAACGGCCTCGTATCACTAGCAGTCGAGATGACAGGCATCTTATATGCATGGCTGTAACGGATCGTGCAGCCACGTCTCGATCCCTGAGTCAACAGATGGGGACGTTTGCAAGACAACAACCATCTGCACGAACACTTCGACGACGTTTGCAGCAGCATGGATTATCAGCTTGGAGACCATGGCTGCAGTGACGCTTGACGCTGCATCACAGACAGGAGCGCCTGCGATGGTGTAATCAACGGTGAACCTGGGTGCACGAATGGCAAAACGTCATTTTTTTTTTGGATGAATCCAGGTTCTGTTTACAGCATCATGTCGGTCGCATCCGTGTTTGGCGACATCGCAGTGTACGCACATTGGAAGCCATACTGGCGTATCACCCGGCGTAATGGTATGGGGTGCCATTGATTACGCGTCTGAGTCACCTCTTGTTCGCATTGTCGACACTTTCAACAGTGGACGTTATATTTCAGATGTGTTACGACTCGTGGCTCTACCCTTCATTCGATCCCCCGAAACCCTACATTTCAGCGGGATAATGCACTACCGCATGTTGCAGGTCTTGTAGGTGCCTTTCTGGATATAGAAAATGTTCGACTGCTGCCCTGGCCAGCACATTCTCTAGATCTCTCACCAATTGAAAACGCCTGGTCAATGGTGGCCGAGCAACTGGCTCGTCACAATACGCCAGTCACTACTCTTCATGAACTGTGGTATGAAGTTGAAGCTGCACGGGCAGCTGTACCTGTACACGCCATCCAAGCTCTCTTTGACTCAATGCCCAGGCGTATCAAGGCCGTTATTACGGCCAGAGGTGGTTGTTCTGGGTACTGATTTCTCAGGATCTATGCACCCAAATTGTGTGAAAATGTAATCACATGTCAGTTCTAGTATAATATATTTGTCCATTGAATACCCGTTTATCATCTGCATTTCTTCTTGGTGTAGCAGTTTTAATGGCCAGTAGTGTACTCTCTTGGCTATTGAAACTGCAACACCATGAAACAGCTTGCAACAAATATCAAACTGGCATGAGGTGTGCTACATACTCTACGAAGTCCCTTTATCTTTGATGCCAAACGTGTCGATACCGTACTCCTTGCTTAATCACTGGATTCTGGAACTTTGTGAGCCGAGTGCTTGTTTTCTCTGAGAAAGCATTATCTTGCTGTCTAATTATAAGAATTCCCCAGAGCTAGTAGTGACGCGCCGTCTTGGCGTTGGGAGTAGAGTCGGTGACGGGCTTCTCTACGGACCTTGGGCTTCCTTACGCAGCTGTCGCGAGCTGCCGCACCGCGGATACGTTATGTGCAGAATTTATTATAGATAGTGGAATTAATAGTTAAAAGTATTACGTCAGTTTGTATAAGAAAAGTATTTTAGTCATCAAGCGAAACGGCGCAACTTATTAATTAAGAGATTTATAGTTGTCACAGGGTAGTGTCAGATAATCAGTAATTATCGCGGAGAAACATGATGTTAGTAGCATGTAAAATGAAAGGCTTCCGTGATCAGTAATTACCTGGTTAATTAAAGCAGAAACGCAACTTATCTACATCTATATCTACATGGATACACTGCAAATCACATTAAAGTGCCTGTCAGGGGGTTCATCGAACAACTTTCACAGTTCTCTATTATTCCAATCTCGTATAGCGCACGGAAAGAATGAACACCTATATCTTTCCGTATGAACTCTGATTTCCCTTATTTTATCGTGGTGATAGCTCCTCCCTGGTAGGTCGGTGTCAACAAAATATTTTCGCATTCGGAGGAGAAAGTTGGTGATTCGAATTTCGTGAGAAGATTCCGTCGCAACGAAAAACGCCTTCTTTTAATGATGTCCAGCCCAAATTGTGTATGATTTCTGTGACACTCTCTCCCATATTTCGCGATAATACAAAACGTGCTGCCTTTCTTTGAACTTTTTCGATGTACTCTGCCGATTCTATCTGGTAAGTATCCCACACCGCGCAGCAGTATTCTAAAAGAAGACGGACAAGCATAGTGTAGGCAGTCTCCTTAGAAGGTCTGTAACATTTTCTGACTGTCCTGCCAATAAAACGCAGGCTTTGGTTAGCCTTCCCCACAACATTTTCTATGTGTTCTTTCCAATTTAAGTTGTTCGTAATTGTATTACCTAGGTATTTAGTTGAATTTACGGCTTTTAGATAAGACTGATTTATCGTGTAACCGAAGTTTAACGAGTTCCTTTTAGCGCTCACACTATTCGTTATTTAGTGCTAACTGCCAGTTTTCGCAACATTCAAATATCTTTTCTTAATCGTTTTGCAGTTTGTTTTGATCTTCTGATGACTTTTTTAGTTGATAAACGACAGCGTCATCTGCAAACAACTGAACACGGCTGCTCAGATTGTCTCCAAAATCGTTTATATAGATAAAGAACAGCAATGGGCCTATAACACTACCTTGGGGAACGACTGAAATCGCTTCTGTTTTACTCGATGACTTTCCGTCAGTACTACGAACTGTGACTCTCTGGCAGGAAATCACAAATCCAGTCACGTAACTGAGACGATATTCCATAAGTACGCAATTTCACTACGAGCCGCTTGTGTGGTACAGTGTCAAAAGTCTTCCGGAAATCCAGTAATATGGAATCAATCTGAAACACCTTGTCAATAGCACTCAACACTTCATGTGAATAACGAGCTAGTTGTGTTTCACACGAACGATGTTTTCTAAACCCATGTTGTCTGTGTGTCAATAGACTGTTTTCTACGAGGTAATTCATAATGTCCGAACCCAATATATGTACCAAAATCCTGCTGCATATCAACGTTAACGATATGGGCCTGTAATTTAGTGGATTACTCCTACTACCTTTCTTGAATATTGGTGTGACCTGTGCAACTTTCCGGTCTTTGGGTACGGATCTTTCGTCTTGTGAACGGTTGTATATGATTGTTAAGTATGGAGGTAATGCATCAGCATACTCCGAAAGGAACCTAATTGGCATACAGAAGACTTGCTTTTATTAAGTGATTTAAGTTGCTTCAGTACTCCGAGAATATTTACTTCTGCGTTACTCATGTAGTTAGGATTGATTCATTGTGAATGTGAAACAAACGTAACTGTTGAACGAGAAGTGGATGAGCGTTCCGTGGTCAGTAATCACCTGCTTAATTAAAATAGAAACGAAATATAGCTATGATTTAGTCATTGCGAATGTGAAAAAAACGTAACTGTTAAACGAGAGGTGGCTCAGCGAGGAGTTAATAAGCGTAGCCATTGTTAGGGAAGTGTGTTACGTGCAAAAGGAACAATAAACCAAGAGTAATTTGAATCCTACTCTTATTATTTAAAATTGGTGTTTTTAATCCTTTAATAAACTGACTTCAACATTTGCTATGTATAATAGAAACGTATTTTGCACATAGTCAGATCATTTTGGTAACGAATCATGATCTCTATGTAAAGCTTTACTCGTCACATCACTGTCGTCGTGCTTCTCTGTGCTTTAGTGCCAAGGAAAGTCGCAAAGGGATTGTAGCTTCTTAGAGCGTCAAATATGAACTAGAAAAGACATTAACAATGCTTAGATATGCATGTAAGTATTCCAGCTCAGCCGCTCGATGTAAGCAGAAGAATTGCCATCTACAGTCTAATAAAAGGAAATATTAAGCAGCGATTTCACATTCAGAATTCCCATTTGATGGTTGTTTGTTTGTGAAATTATAGTGTTATGTCTCACCTAAGAAAGATAAACATCTACCATCACGTGTCAGTATTCGACTGTGGCAGGAACGTGGCCCCTCGACACCTCCGTTTATCGTTACAGTTTGCGTTGGTCGCAATCCAATGAATGTCGTGCGAATATGGAATCGATGGGTTCAGGAGGACCATACTCAACACCATGCGGGATATCAAGGGCCCAACGCGGCTAGCGCCCAATAGGACAGATTTATTGTTCGCTCGGCCGTGTTGGATCATAAAGCGACGTCATGCCCCTTTGGTCGGACTATAGGTCTCTTTTGTAAAATGTAAATTTTCACGGCGGGAAATGTCACAATTAACAAAATGTTCCGGGTTATTACGCCGTGGTCGAATGGATTTCACATTTAAACTCAACGTTTCGTCCGCATTTACGGAGGAAATGTTCAGAAAGTATCGTAACTTCTTCGAGAGTCCGATTCACACCCTGGCTAGCTATTGAATGCAGCAAAATTCCGTTTACGCGTGCTCTCGCTTAGTGGAGTGACGTCACATGTTTTTTTGAATACCAGAGCGCAGTTGGCCATTGTCGACTGTCGTCGTTCTTTGCTGCTGCTTTTTCCAGCGATTTGCGACCATCCACGATCCAGAACTGCTTGACGCGGAATTAAAACATGTCACCAACGCATTTCTCAAGAATCCTTATTTGTCCACTGAGGTGAAAAGAGCTGAAAGACCGAAGCGCAAAAATAGTAGCAATGCAAAAGCGCATGTGAAATCGAAGGTCTTTTTTGCAAATCATTAAGGACGTCACTGACTGCATAAGAAAAATCTTGAAAAAACGGAACATCGCGGTTACCTACAAACCCACCTGGAAGATACAGGAGCCGGCCGGTGTGCCCGAGCGGTTCTAGGCTCTTCAGTCTGGAACCGCGCGACCGCTTCGGTCGCAGGTTCGATTCCTGCCTCGGGCATGGTTGTATGTGATGTCCTTAGGTTAGTTAGATTCAAGTAGTTCTTAAGTCTAGGGGACTGATGACCTCAGATGTTAAGTCCCATAGTGCTCAGAGCCGTTTGACCCATTTTTGAAGATACAGGAAAACATAAAATTGGCAAAGGATGCTCTCAAACCGCTTAAAAAAGCGGGTATTTATGAGATTCCATGTAGTTGAGGGGAGATGTACGTGGTTACTACAAAAAGAACGGTCAAGAAACGACCAGAAGAGCACAAGGGCAATTGCAGAAATGAGGAGATTGACAGACCAACTGTTGCGGACATACTTTGCAGCCAGAGACCACCACGTTCATTTTGATAGGATCAAGTACTGGCAGCCACAAGCGGGTACCATGAAAGGCTGTACAGAGAGGCCATGGAGATTTTAAAACGTCCCAGGAAATTCAGTAGGAAGGAGGAGAGCGTGAAGTGGGATGACATTTGGATCCCGGTACTGAAGAAGACGCGTACCAGTCTTCCACCACGGGGTGACAGCAACAGCGGACGACGGCAGTCGACAACGGCCAAAACATGTGACGTCACGCCACTGCGCGGGAGCACGCGTATACAGAATTTTGCTGCAGTCAGTAGAGCGCCAGGGTCGGACGCTCGAAGAAGCTACGATCCCGTTGCGACTTTGCTAGACACTACAGCACAGCGAAAGTGAAACCTGTTTAATGAAGCCCGGGTTACACGAGACGCTTTCTGGAAAAAATTGGCTACTCGAAGTGCGTACACCTTTCGTGTCTGCGTGTAAATCAGTAACCACTCACGTCGCGTGCGTGTCTATAACGTCGGTGATGGTTGGTTGTTTCAAAAGAAGGGGAAAGGGACCAAACTACGAGGTCATCGGTCCCTAACGTCAGTGATCTATAGATTGTGCCGAGTACGGAATTCTAAACTCCCGAGTATGCTGCACACTGCGCATGCGCAGAGACAAGAGATTATGGCGGCTTTAAAGGTACATTTGCAGGACAAAGGTGAATATATTGCAAAAAAGTAGACGTAAGTTCAGAATATAAATAAAGAATTACTTAAGATGTTAATTACTATAAGCGGTTGTATCGATTGTAGCGTGCAACTGCTGAAACATTAGAATAATTACGCAGTTCAGTTGCCTGGCCGAGAAGACGGCACCTTTTTTTTGTTCTCTATGCGAACCATATAGGACGCATATCTGCCATCGCTGCGGATAATTATTTGGCACACCGTTATTATTCTATTTTATTGCGGCGCAGTCTCACTAGGCGTACTCATAGTTGCACACAGCAACAGAATTAATGTGTCTATATAATTTAATGTAGTATAGCATTTTGTGAATACAGTAATATTATTTAATCTCGTGTTTCATTTATGTTGCAAGCTATTGTTCCAATTAAACGGCGTCTTGGCATGGCTAAAGGTTTTATGCTACAAATGCTATCCACGGTCCAGCACGAACCAAAACTTTGGTATTATTCAATCTGCTTGGACGGATAAAGAAATATTTTCAGAAAAATCACTCACGGTCAAACTTACAATTTACGGACCTTACGCAAAAAGCCACTGTCAAGCGCGCAAAGTTTGCATAAACTGATCACATACTGTTATCATTATCAATTATTACTTGTCTCTTCTTTGATATTCTGAAACCAGACAGAAAAAAAACACGATAAATCAAACTGGCGACTTCGTGTCTGGACTTTTTATCGTATTTGCTACACAATTTTTCTTTGTTGCATGGATAATGGGATCATATCTGATGAGCTATAGTCACTGAATATTTGCAAAGACCAAACAAAAAGACGAAACGTTGAAATTATTGATGAAACTTGGAATCTACACTGCATACCTGGAGCCAAGGTAAGACATCGCATTTTTACATTAGTACGTTAGTCCAAGCGCTTTCAGTAATTGTACCTTGCTTCCTAGCTTTGTCAAAATTTTCCGTAACCGTAGCAGTCATATTTGCGCAAGATTGCATATTCCAAATTATTTTTATCACACAGTTTATTACAACGATACAATCATAACATTCCACAAAATGGTCGAATTGTGTCATGTGCAACGCAAAATGACAAGCAGCCATTAACTGCAATTCTTGCTCAGTTAAACCAACATTGTTGCCATACGGAATTAATTTCATAAATTCGTTCTCAAACGAGTTTAAATATTTTTCTTGAAATATTACGTCGCCGGCCGGTGTGGCCGAGCGGTTCTAGGCGCTTCAGTCTGGAACCGCGCGACCGCTATGGTCGCAGGTTCGAATCCTGCCTCGAGCACGTACGTGTGTGATGTCCTTAGGTTAGATAGGTTTAAGTAGTTCTAAGTTCTAGGGGACTGATGACTTCAGAAGTTAAGTCCCGTGGTGCTCAGAGCCATTTGAAACATACATTACGTGTAGCATGGTGGCAACACGTAAACAATTAGCAAAAATGGAACACGACAGACAACAAACGCAAACCGAATCCAACTTGGACATTGGACAAAACATTGACAATAACTCCGGAGTTGACTCCATTAGTAACGATCAATCAGTAGTTAACATGCCTAGTGACGGAAATTTCGTAAATAGGCCTACCACTAGTCAAATAACTAAATCCAACTCAAAGCCCATTCTTGTCCGTGACGTCATATCAAACGACGTGGCGGGGGCAGAGCAGTTTCAGATGACAAATATTGCCAGAATATTTGAAATTATTATCAAGCAATTGACTGAAAACAAAAATCAGATGACTCAAAACAAAAAAGACATTGACGAACACATGATAGTTTTAAAAACGCGACATGACGAGATTAAGGCTGAATTAAGAGTACCAAAAACTTGTAATGACACTTCGTGTTAAAGAGTAGACGTGATTAACACGAGACTGAGCGGACAAGTGTCCGAACTTGACTCAAAATTTTCCGAATTGGACTTACAGCAGGAAAAAATCACAAAAGACATAAAAGATATTTAAACTGAAGTTAAACATTTAAATGCTACATACGAAGCTGTTGCCATTCAAGTCAAATCTTATCCGTTAGTCCATGACTCAATAAAAACACGCATCACTGTAATTGAAGGCAAAGTTAACGCTATGGATAAACAACTTACTAACTGCAATTACACACTGACAACCATTTTGCCAACAGAAAGAAAGAATGTCGTGACTGAATTGAACAGAAAAAATAAATATTTTGACCAATGTAAAGAGGATAAATTACCAACGGTTGTGCATGACACCGTAGCCGAATTTGTCAGAAATAATAAACATGTCATAGCTGAGGCAGCTCAATCCAACGCAGCACAACAGACACAACTAAACGATAACATACGACCGGAGTGTAGTAATGCTAATGATCAAAATGCTCGCTTTGGTAATGTAAACAGATACATGCATGACACGTATCCTCCGTACACAACACACACACCTCACAGCAGCAACAGTACATGACACCCAATTACAGTCGTGACATTTATAGGCAGTTCATTCTTTTCCTTTTAGCAGCCGATCACTACAGTAATTACAGTGAAAGCAATCCACATTACAGTGCCAAAGAAGAAGAAAGTCTGAGTAAACATCGGCAATTTCAACCTTTCATCCCAGAAAAACGTACTGTACATCCTGTAATTTTTCTGAAAGCGTTTAGAAATGCGTTCCCAAGAGCATGGAGTGACCGAAAGAGAATTTCTCACCTTGTAGGTTACATCCAGGCGACGCACCTGTCTGGGCATATAATGAAGCTGATAGATGCGTGACATATGATCAATTTGAAAGAGCTTTCTTGGCCAAATTTTGGTCGCAGTCGGTACAAGAACGTCTTAGGAAACAGACTGCGGAACCAGAACAAAGACAGAGACCGTTATCAGCTTGAACAAAATCAACAACAAAATTGGCAGAGTAACTACCGTAATGAGTACCAAAATACTGATCCACCATTTCAGTACATCAACAACACAACTGCGTGGCAAATGCCGCCACAGCCTGTACAAAATCAAAGTTGGACTTTACCCACCAATTAGCAGGTAAGTCAAGGTGCTCAACCACAAAAACCCACAACGGACTGGAGAGTGGAATACTCAATACCCTATTGTAAACATAATAGAAGTGCCAAGTGAAACTCCACCTCTGCCTGTATCATCACCTGCACCAATTACGACGACGTCGGCCGGCCGCAGTGGCAGAGCAGTTCTAGGCGCTTCAGTCTGGAACTGCGCTGCTGCTGCTGCGGTCGCAGGTTCGAATCCTGCCTCGGGCATGGATGTCTGTGATGTCCTTAGATTAGTTAGGTTTAAGTAGTTCTAAGTCTAGGAGACTGATGACCTCAGATGCTCTATGACTTTTAAGATCGGCGAGTACGCATGGTTTTCCATATTTTCAATATCTTCACTTTCTAATGTGTTCCACACTTCTCCGGCCCAGTGTGGACGTACATTGGCGTCCGTAAACAGAAAGTCCGGACCTACCGCACCCCTAGACAGACGGACACGATTCAGAATAATCTCCTTGCAATACCGCTTTGCTATAGCGGTGCCTCGAGCAAAGACATGCAGCGGTGATCGACCATTTTGCATAATGCCTGCACACACTGTGACGTCTAGGCCATACCGATGACGTTTTTGAACGTTCTGTGGGGTGTGACGTGTTCCCCTCTCTCTCCACGTTAACTGATTAGAATAATTTGCGACAGTTAAGCGGGATTCGTCGCAGAACGTCAGTCTGTTCCCTATACCAACAAACTCTTTCTGGACGATGGGGTGGTTGACGTGAGATGCATTTAACAGGCTTTCGAGCACACAAACCAACCTCATTTGGCGACCGGTTTGGCCGAGCGGTTCTAGGCGCTACAGCCTGGAACTTCACGACCTACGGTCGCAGATTCGAATCCTGCCTCGATCATGGATGTGTGTGATGTCCTTAGGTTAGTTAGGTTTAAGTAGTTCAAAGTTCTAGGGGACTGATGACCATAGATGTTAAGTCCCATAGTGCTCAGAGCCATCTGAACCAACTGTTAAGCAGTCCGTGTAAGTGGAGCAGAGTAATCACTCTAGCGATAGTATGTGCCGCAAATAGCAGAATTAACTGACTTAAGCGACTTCTGAGGGCAACAGATTATTACGATGCGGTGCATGAAAGCGAGAATCTCGGAAATTGAGAAGATGTGGGAACGTTCAGGGAGATACTACTGTAACGAGCATCTATGGAAATTTGTCGTAGAATGGTGAACCCACGATAGGTGACAAGGTGTTAGGCCTCCGCACCTCATCCCACAACGTGGAGGTTTGTCCGCTCTGTAAAACAGGAGAGGCGGCGATCTGTGGCAGATCTGACGACAGAGTATAAAGCTGGCGATGGGCACAAGTGTTACGGAGGACACAGTGCAACTTGGATTGTTGAACGCGATGCTCCGCAGCAATCGACGCCTAAGTGTTGGCGTGCTAACTCAACGACATCGTTAAGTGTGACTGAAATGGGTTCGAGGTCTTCGAGATTGTATCGTGCGTCTATGGAAACGTGTCGTCTGATCGGAAGACTCACGTTTCTTGTTACACCAGGTGTCGATGGTTGTTCGTCGTGACCCAGGCCGCCGGCTGCTCGAAAAATACACTACTGGCCATTATAATTGCTACACCACGAATATGACGTGCTACAGACGCGAAATTTAACCGACAGGAAGAAGATGCTGTGATATGCAAATGATTAGCTTTTCAGAGCATTCATACAAGGCTGGCGCCGGTGGTGACACCTACAACGTGCTGACATGAGGAAAGTTTCCAACCGATTTCTCATACACAAACAGTAGTTGACCGGCGTTGCCTGGTGAAACGTTGTTGTGATGCCTCGTGTAAGGAGGAGAAATGTGTACCATCACGTTTGCGACTTTGATAAAGGTCGGATTGTAGCCTATCGCGATTGCGGTTTACCGTATCGCGACATTGCTGCTCGCGTTGGTCGACATCCAACGACTGTTAGCAGAATATGGAATCGGTGGGTTCAGGAGGGTAATACGCAACGCCGTGCTGGATCCCAACGGCCCCGTATCACTAGCAGTCGAGATGACAGGCATCTTATCCGCATGACTGTAACGGTTTGTGCAGCCACGTATCGATCCCTGAGTCAACAGATGGGGACATTTGCAAGACAACAACCATCTGCACGAACAGTTCGACGACCTTTTGCAGCAGCATGGACTATCAGCTCGGAGACCGTGGCTGCGGTTACCCTTGACGCTGCATCACAGACAGGAGCGCCTGCGCTGGTGTACTCAACGATGAACCTAGGTGCACGAATGACAAAACGTCATTTTTTCGAATGAATCAAGGTTCTGTTTACAGCATCATGATGGTCGCATTCGTGTTTGGCGACATCGCGGTGAACGCACATTGGACGCGTGTATTCGTCATCACTATACTGGTGTATCACTGGGCGTGATGGTATGGGGTGCCGTTGGTTACACGTCTCGCTCACCTCTTGTTCGCATTGACGGCATTTCGAAGAGTGGACGTTACATTTCAGATGTGTTACGACCCGTGGCTCTCCCCTTCATTCTATCCCTGCGAAACCCTACATTTGAGCAGGATAATGCACGACCGCATGTTGCAAGTCGTGTACGGGCCTTTCTGGATACAGAAAATGTTCGACTGCTGCCCTGGCCAGCACATTCTCCAGATCTCTCACCAATTGCAAACGTCTGGTCAATGGTGGCCGAGCAACTGGCTCGTCACAATACGCCAGTCACTAGTGTTGATGAACTAGACTGCATGGACAGCTGTACCTGTACACGCCATCCAAGCTCTGTTTGACTCAATGCCCAGGCGTATCAAGGCCGTTATTACGGCCAGAGGTGGTTGTTCCGGGTACTGATTTCTCAGGATCTATGCGCCCAAATTGGGTTAAAATGTAATCACATGTCAGTTCTAGTGTAATATATTTGTCCAATGAATACCCGTTTATCATCTTCTTGGTGTAGCAATTTTAATGGCCAGTATGTACATCGCAACAGGATGCACATCAGTAGGTACAGTATTATGCTGTGGGGGACATAAACCCAGGCTCGAATGGGACATGTGGTGGTAATCGAAGGCACCATGACAGCTGTGGACTAGGTGACCATTAGGACCACCTGCGTCCTTTCGTGATTGACAACACTCCCGGCAGCGGAGATGGCATCTTCCAGCAGGGTAACCGTTCGTGTCACAAGGCCGCAGTCGTGCTACAGTTTTAAGGAGCGTGATAACGAACACTCTTAGATGACATGGGTGCCAAGTTCCCCTGACACGAAACAGATGGAAAACTTATGTGATGCTATCACGTGGTAATTCTGTAACGAAAAAGCAAAGAAAAAAACCATCAAACGAACACCGTCCGGTCGCCGTGTCACCCTCAGCCCTCAGGCGTCACCAGATGCCCCCTGCCGCCGTTGGATAAGCAGCTGCAGCAGCAAGTCGTATACTCCTAGCTCACTCATTTGTTACATAGTTTAATTCTTAATTTCTTTGCGTGTTTTTCGTACTTGTATTGTTTAATTCATAAATTTCGAGCGTATTATAGTATTTGAGAGTTGTAGCATCGCGTTTTAGTACCTGAATAGTGTAAATTCGCGTAGTCGTTTGTCTACTGTTTTGTTTTGAACGGCCAGTGTCGGTTGGTCGCAGTCAGTGTGCTCCCTGCCGCCGTTGGATAAGCAGCTGAGCAGCAAGTCGTATACTCCTAGCTCACTCATTTGTTACATAGTTTAATTCTTAATTTCTTTGCGTGTTTTTGGTTCTTGCATTGTTTAATTCATAAATTTCGGGCGTATTATAGTATTTGAGAGTGTAGCATCGTGTTTTAGTACCTGAATAGTGTAATTTCGCTTAGTCTCCTTCCGCCGCTGAGCAGTGTCAGCAGTGCGCAAGTAGCAGCATTACTGCATTTACTAGGCAATCTTGTATTTTAATAACCGTTTAAATTTTGTCGATTTGTTTGCGCTCTCTGTAGATTAGTTCAGACGTTCTTAGCAAAACAGTTTTTAGCATGGATAGGGACTGCAACTGCTGTGTTCGGATGCAGGCTGAGTTGGCATCCCTTGGCTCCCAGCTTCAGGCAGTGTTGGCTTCGGTCACACAGCTTGAGGCTGTTGCCAATGGGCATCACTGTGGGGGTCGGGATGGGGGTTTGTTGGGGACGGCCAGCTCGTCCCACGCATCCCCTGATCGGACTACGACTGTGGTTGCCCGGGATACTGCCCGCATTGAGGCTGATCCCTCACCTGTGGTAGAGTGGGAGGTCGTTTCAAGGTGTGGCAGGGGGCGAAAGACATTCCGGAGGGCTGAACGGAAAGCCTCTCCAGTTTGTCTGACGAACCGGTTTCAGGCTCTGTCTCAGGCTGATACTGATCTTCGGCCTGACATGGCTGCTTGTCCTGTTCCAGAGGTTGCCCCTCAGTCTGCAAGATCCGGGCAGTCGCAGAGGGTGGGCTTACTGGTAGTTGGGAGCTCCAACGTCAGGCGCGTAATGGGGCCCCTTAGGGAAATAGCAGCAAGAGAGGGGAAGAAAACCAATGTGCATTCCGTGTGCATACCGGGGGGAGTCATTCCAGATGTGGAAAGGGTCCTTCCGGATGCCATGAAGGGTACAGGGTGCACCCATCTGCAGGTGGTCGCTCATGTCGGCACCAATGATGTGTGTCGCTATGGATCGGAGGAAATCCTCTCTGGCTTCCGGCGGCTATCTGATATGGTGAAGACTGCCAGTCTCGCTAGCGGGATGAAAGCAGAGCTCACCATCTGCAGCATCGTCGACAGGACTGACTGCGGACCTTTGGTACAGAGCCGAGTGGAGGGTCTGAATCAGAGGCTGAGACGGTTCTGCGACCGTGTGGGCTGCAGATTCCTCGACTTGCGCCATAGGGTGGTGGGGTTTCGGGTTCCGCTGGATAGGTCAGGAGTCCACTACACGCAACAAGCGGCTACACGGGTAGCAGGGGTTGTGTGGCGTGGGCTGGGCGGTTTTTTAGATTAGATGGCCTTGGGCAAGTACAGAAAGGGCAACAACCTCAACGGGTGCGGGGCAAAGTCAGGACATGCGGGGACCAAGCAGCAATCGGTATTGTAATTGTCAACTGTCGAAGCTGCGTTGGTAAAGTACCGGAACTTCAAGCGCTGATAGAAAGCACCGAAGCTGAAATCGTTATAGGTACAGAAAGCTGGCTTAAGCCAGAGATAAATTCTGCCGAAATTTTTACAAAGGTACAGACGGTGATTAGAAAGGATAGATTGCATGCAACCGGTGGTGGAGTGTTCATCGCTGTTAGTAGTAGTTTATCCTGTAGTGAAGTAGAAGTGGATAGTTCCTGTGAATTATTATGGGTGGAGGTTACACTAAACAACCGAACTAGGTTAATAATTGGCTCCTTTTACCGACCTCCCGAGTCAGCAGCATTAGTGGCAGAACAACTGAGAGAAAATTTGGAATACATTTCACATAAATTTTCTCAGCATGTTATAGTCTTAGGTGGAGATTTCAATTTACCAGATATAGACTGGGACACTCAGATGTTTAGGACGGGTGGTAGGGACAGAGCATCGAGTGACATTATACTGAGTGCACTATCCGAAAATTACCTCGAACAATTAAACAGAGAACCGACTCGTGGAGATAACATATTGGACCTACTGATAACAAACAGACCCGAACTTTTCGAATCTGTATGTACAGAACAGGGAATCAGTGATCATAAGGCCGTTGCAGCATCCCTGAATATGGAAGTTAATAGGAATATAAAAAAAGGGAGGAAGGTTTATCTGTTTAGCAAGAGTAATAGAAGGCAGATTTCAGACTACCTAACAGATCAAAACGAAAATTTCTGTTCCGACACTGACAATGTTGAGTGTTTATGGAAAAAGTTCAAGGCAATCGTAAAATGCGTTTTAGACAGGTACGTGCCGAGTAAAACTGTGAGGGACGGGAAAAACCCACCGTGGTACAACAACAAAGTTAGGAAACTACTGCGAAAGCAAAGAGAGCTCCACTCCAAGTTTAAACGCAGCCAAAACCTCTCAGACAAACAGAAGCTAAACGATGTCAAAGTTAGCGTAAGGAGGGCTATGCGTGAAGCGTTCATTGAATTCGAAAGTAAAATTCTATGCACCGACTTGACAGAAAATCCTAGGAAGTTCTGGTCTTACGTTAAATCAGTAAGTGGCTCGAAACAGCATATCCAGACACTACGGGATGATGATGGCATTGAAACAGAGGATGACACGCGTAAAGCTGAAATACTAAACACCTTTTTCCAAAGCTGTTTCACAGAGGAAGACCGCACTGCAGTTCCTTCTCTAAATCCTCGCACAAACGAAAAAATGGCTGACATCGAAATAAGTGTCCAAGGAATAGAAAAGCAACTGGAATCACTCAATAGAGGAAAGTCCACTGGACCTGACGGGATACCAATTCGATTCTACACAGAGTACGCGAAAGAACTTGCCCCCCTTCTAACAGCCGTGTACCGCAAGTCTCTAGAGGAACGGAGGGTTCCAAATGATTGGAAAAGAGCACAGATAGTCCCAGTCTTCAAGAAGGGTCGTCGAGCAGATGCGCAAAACTATAGACCTATATCTCTTACGTCGATCTCTTGTAGAATTTTAGAACATGTTTTTTGCTCGCGTATCATGTCATTTCTGGAAACCCAGAATCTACTATGTAGGAATCAACATGGATTCCGGAAACAGCGATCGTGTGAGACCCAACTCGCCTTATTTGTTCGTGAGACCCAGAAAATATTAGATACAGGCTCCCAGGTAGATGCTATTTTTCTTGACTTCCGGAAGGCGTTCGATACAGTTCCGCACTGTCGCCTGATAAGCAAAGTAAGAGCCTACGGAATATCAGACCAGCTGTGTGGCTGGATTGAGGAGTTTTTGGCAAACAGAACACAGCATGTTGTTATCAATGGAGAGACGTCTACAGACGTTAAAGTAACCTCTGGCGTGCCACAGGGGAGTGTTATGGGACCATTGCTTTTCACAATATATATAAATGACTTAGTAGATAGTGTCGGAAGTTCCATGCGGCTTTTCGCGGATGATGCTGTAGTATACAGAGAAGTTGCTGCATTAGAAAATTGTAGCGAAATACAGGAAGATCTGCAGTGGATAGGCACTTGGTGCAGGGAGTGGCAACTGACCCTTAACATAGACAAATGTAATGTATTGCGAATACATAGAAAGAAGGATCCTTTATTGTATGATTATATGATAGCGGAACAAACACTGGTAGCAGTTACTTCTGTAAAATATCTGGGAGTATGCGTACGGAACGATTTGAAGTGGAATGATCATATAAAACTAATTGTTGGTAAGGCGGGTACCAGGTTGAGATTCATTGGGAGAGTGCTTAGAAAATGTAGTCCATCAACAAAGGAGGTGGCTTACAAAACACTCGTTCGACCTATACTTGAGTATTGCTCATCAGTGTGGGATCCGTACCAGGTCGGGTTGACGGAGGAGATAGAGAAGATCCAAAGAAGAGCGGCGCGTTTCGTCACTGGGTTATTTGGTAACCGTGATAGCGTTACGGAGATGTTTAATAAACTCAAGTGGCAGACTCTGCAAGAGAGGCGCTCTGTATCGCGGTGTAGCTTGCTCGCCAGGTTTCGAGAGGGTGCGTTTCTGGATGAGGTATCGAATATATTGCTTCCCCCTACTTATACTTCCCGAGGAGATCACGAATGTAAAATTAGAGAGATTAGAGCGCGCACGGAGGCTTTCAGACAGTCGTTCTTCCCGCGAACCATACGCGACTGGAACAGGAAAGGGAGGTAATGACAGTGGCACGTAAAGTGCCCTCCGCCACACACCGTTGGGTGGCTTGCGGAGTATCAATGTAGATGTAGATGTAGATGCAGATACAGAGGGGCACGTGGTCAGCACACCTCTCTGCCGGCCGTTGTCAGTTTTCGTGACCGGTGCCACTGCTTTTCGATCAAGTAGCTCCTCCATTGGCCTCACAAGGGCTGAAAAGGGGATGCCACGACGTTTGGAGCGTGGATTTACTGCAAACTGTATACACTCGTAGTACTCCACGAGGACAACAAAATGTGTAAGCGGTAGCGCGTACTTCTCAAGCGTTATTGAGAAAATTGCAAGATAATTTCGGTCGTCAAATATGTACCTGTGCGTGGCCATTTCTACCAGGAAGCGCCGGCAGCCGAGTGGTGCCGGCACGGTAGCTCAGCGTGTTCGGTCAGGGAGCTGGTTGGCCTCTGTAATAAAAAAAAGAAAAAAAAACTGAGTGAAAGGATCAACAAAGAACTTGAACGAATGTCATTGACGTCCGCAACGACCAAACACAAAAAAAAGTGGTTAGGGTTCAAGCCCTGTAATCGCTGGGTCGCTGGATCGAGTCCCGCTCGTCAGTTCTTTTTTATTTCTAACATAGTCATTTTCTTTAGTATTTATGTTACAATTGATGTAATGGAAAAAATACGTGTAATCGGATGAACTTTTATTAAATTTGCAATGTTATTTGGCAGTCTACAAAGTTTTGTTATTACAAATAATATAATATTCATAACTACCGACTATTAAACGGCCTAACGCATAAAGTGATACTGAAGATGTATGCTTGTCCGTGACTTGAGAAATCCCTTATACCTGGAAGGAGCTCGAAACGACTTGTTACCACCAAGTTTTCACCGGCACAGACTGCTTTCGAAAGATGTACAATTAATCGTCGCTTTCGATGTTACGAGTGCAAGTTGCGGGATGGTATTTTTCGTAAAAACATGAAACACAAAGTTAAACGGCACCAACTGCATTGAATAAATGCTATGTTTCCGCACACGCAAGGTCTTTTGCGATTTACCTTGGAAAAACAAACCTCGTTAACATTTTCAGTCGATAATTTGGAAGCAAACCATGCATAACGCAGCGTTTCCCTTAAATATCGGCGCTGATCATTTGTCATGCAGTATCGAGTGTATTTTAATAGCGTCTTAACGAGAAGCAATTTCTCGTTCTCTTTCGATTCAATGCGAGCAATGTTGAAGACACGGACAAGCATACATTTTCAGTATCACTGTATGCGTTTGGTCGTTTACTAGTCCGTTGTTATGAATATTATATTATTTGTGATAATAAAAATTTGTAGACTGCCAAGTAACGCCCCCATGGGCTCAGCATTCATTTGCTGAGTACGGGCTTGGCGACCCTGGGGTCCTAGCTGGGGACTGGTCGGCGCCGCCAGTCTCC